>NC_090061.1:13254870-13381470 GCF_038355195.1 Osmerus mordax
CAGGCAGGGCTGAACACCAGCTCACCCCACACTGCCAGCTAATGGGACCTCTCCCATCCCAGGGTTTTACTGCACGTGACCCAGGTGCTACCCGACACGAGGGAGGGGAGCATGGAAGCCTCCGTGAAGGAGATCAAACACAACGTGAAGCTTAACATCTGAGGTTTAGGACGTAAGAGGAAGTCTCCAAAGGCCATGTTTGTTTTGGGCTAAAATGCTTATTTATAAACATGTGCAGTCTTCGAATGTTGTGTCTGTCTGTCTGTGTGTGTGTGTGTGTGTGTGTGTGTGTGTGTGTGTGTGTGTGTGTGGGTGTATGTGTGTGTGGGTGGAGGGGGAGGTGGGGTACCAGATCCCTCAAAATAGTTCGAGGACCTCCCGTGAGAGAGAAGAATTCAAACTTTGGGGGTTCCGTTACTCACCACATGGACCCACCAAGACCTAGGACACACCTCGGCTGGCAGTACATGTCTACAAAGAAGGACGCTAAACATGTTTTGGTTCTCAACTGGCCTTTCTGATTCAGCGCCGATACAGTATGGAACCAGGTGGTCTTTCAGGACTAAACTCTCTGTGGGCGAAGTGGACCTGAGCACCTCAGCAGGAACACACTCTCCAGACCAGCCTGAAACACTGCACAGGGAGGCTTGAGTTACTGCAAAACAGGGCTTCCAACAACGTTCGACCATGACCTGTGTGTGTGCGGGAGGCCTTGTTGTGTGCGTGTGTGCGTAAACACGCACACGTCTTTGAACTCCGTTTTCCAAATCCGGTTTGACTGATCTATCGGTTGATTGCTGGTGCAGATGTAACGGATCCCAGTCTTCTGGCTGGTAGCTGTGTGGCAGGGTTAGGTCTGAAGATAGGGTTGGGAGGGGACGGTTAACACTCTGAGGTCAGAACTGAAGTTGGAGCTCGCCGTTTAATGTTTAACGTCGGGGCAACAAGAGTTTGGGTCAAAAATGCTCCCAGACTTCCCCTCACTGATCTGGTGTGATTCCAGGATGGAAGGCTGTCCCTCTGTCTGTCTGACTGTCTGGATGTGTTTGTTGTCATCTGGCTAACACATAACAGACATGGCACTAGAGGAGCGAGCCCAAAACTCTGGTCGACCATAGAGCCTGACTGGGACCTTCTGAGACATCTCCAGCAGAATGTTCTCAAGGTTCGAGGAGAGCCATGTTTGGCTCGATTCCATTCTGATACCACTGGGGGGGTTTTTTCCTCTTCTGTTTAGCATTGTCGAATGCTTTGCATACATGTGCGCCCAGATCCATGCACATGAATACACACTCACGCGCACACACACACATGCTGGTAGACTGACAGACTGGACAGTAACATGCGTTGAGGCCGCAGGGGGGAGGGGGAGGAGGACGGGGTCAGGGTCGATGTTGTGTGCCTGTGTACAGTTAGAGTGGAGATTTATGTGCAGTCTGTACTCAATCAAACGTGCATTCCTTCCCTAACTCAACACACACACACACACGGACATACACACGACACACACACTGGCGCGCACGCGCACGGATCAAGGACCATGAAGCACACACGTGCATGCACACAAACATGCGTACACAAACACATGCACACACACACCCAACACTCACACTACACACATGCACACATCAAGGAACAGAGCACACAAGCATGCATGCGCACACACTCCCTCCACCTATTCTCCTGGAGATAAATGCTTCTTTCTGAAATTCAAATGGATCTACTGGGCATGAGATGGACACCATTTAGCACTTTGCCAGAAAAAAATCTGAGAAAAAGAAATCTGAGAAAAAAAAGAAGAAAAAAAAGAAGAAGAAAACTGACATATAATATCCAGTATATAAACAATACTTTATAAATGTCAGATTTTGATTTCCCCCTTTTTTCTGTTGATTACTGTTGATTATTATTTTTTGTACTACCATCTCTGTTTCACGGTTACCAACCAAGGTTACTCTGTACTCGTCTCCTAATGACCTTCCTTTTCCCAATTAGCAGTCCTCTTTCTCTCCATCCGCCTCCTTCCCTTTCTTTCTTCTGACTTCGGTTTCTAATTTAACCCCCCCCCCCCACACACACACACACACACACATCCTTTCACCCACCCTCCAGCCTGGGCTTACTCTTCAAAAATAAATATCCCCCAAAAACATACAAGAGACTTTCATTCAAATCCTTCAGTCTGTCTCTGCTTTAGAAAATGAGAGAAGAGAGGGAGAGGAGAAGGGAGAGCTGAGGAGGGGAGACACTAAAGGGGGATGGGGGGAGGAAGGAAGGGGGGAGAGGGAGCAAAGGGAGTTGGTTTAAAGAGAGGGAGGGAGAAGGGGAGAGTTGGGGAGAGAGAGAGAGACGGTGAGGGAGAGTTTGGTGAAGCGAGGGGCCATGTTAATTTGGGAAAAATGTAAACAGCATGTGTAACTGTTCAAAGCGTGACCAACTCATTTTATATCATTCCCCTCTCCCTCGTTCTTTCGCTCTCTCTCTCTTTCCCTCTGGGTGCTGCTAACTCCTGTCGATCGGGAATCTGCACTGCATTAACCCTGAACCACCACTTTCTCTCATTTCTTACTCAATCCCTCTCTTTTTATGTCCATCCTACTGAATCTCTATCTTGTTTTACTCGCCACTACCTTCCGTACCTCTCTCACTCTCACTCTCATTCTCTCTCTCTCTCTCTCTCTCTCTCTCTCTCTCTCTCTCTCTCTCTAAATGGAAGCTGAGCAAACCTGGGGTCTGTAGGGTCAACTTCATCTTTCTATTTGTGCATCTATCTTTACTTCTTTTGTTTTTTTACTTTTTCATTTCTCCTGTTCATCTTTCCATCTCCAGAAAGCAGGACCGGTCTGTAGGGTCAGAACCCTCAGACTGAGAGGGATGGGGTCCAATGTTCGACAGGACAGGCCCTCCACACAAGCACAAACACTGTTATCTAAAACACACCGACACTAATTCATCCCCCACAGCCATGACATGGTGTGTGTATTTGTGTGTGTGTGTCTGTCTGTGTGTCTGTGTGTGTGTGTGTGTGTGTGTGTGTGCGAGAGAGAGAGAGAGAGAGAGAGAGAGAAAAGAGGAGGGGGAGAGAGAGAGGAGAGAGAGAGAGAGAGAGAGAGAGGAGAGAGAGAGAGAGAGAGGTGCTTTGATTATGCCTTGAATGTTCTGTGTATTTAAGTTTGGGGTTTCAAATGTGCAATGTTTTCTTTTTCTAAGTATTTATTTTTCCACCTTTTGAAGATACATAAGTAGCTGTGAATTATGAATTTATATGCTTGAAAGTGGGTGTGAGGGACACAAAAATGTAGAACCACCTGAGGGAGTGAGAGAATTAAGACATAGATGAAGGATGGAAGGGGAGGTCGACGGAGAAAAAGGGGTAGATAATCAGAAAGGATGTTGTGAAAGAGAGAGGGAGAGAAAACCTTTTGGTTTGCTTCTTTTGTTTTTCTGCTTAACACATCCTTTCGTTGTACAATGCTCAACCCTCTTTTCCCCTATTCACAGACAAGAACAAGCAGCCGCACCAGTACTCCCAGGAGGCATGTGTGTGTGTGTGTTCTCACACCCTGACTAAAGTGAATCATGTACTTTCTCATATCAGTGACAGCTAACTAGACAAGGGCTTTAGCTGCCTCTGACCCCATCAACCTCAGCCATTTTTTACAATGAATGAAACCTGTACACACGCACGCACACACACACACACATACACACACAAACCACACATATATACTGTATATATATGTATATGTACAGTAAAAGTATATCAGTGCACTTTTATGTACAAAATATATTTATTCTAAGTTTGTGACGAATAGCAACAGACAAGTACAACTTCTTGACCTCCCAGTTAATGACGTCTGAACTATGCCTATAGGCTACTTTCATTTTGATCGTTTATTGTGTGGAATTTATGAATTTTTATGCAGTTATTTTATTGTATCGTTAAATCATCAAATTAACTATTATCTAATTGATTGAATTTAGAGACAATGCATGTTCAATATCAAACAACAGTTGCTAGGTGCTCGTTGTTTCTATTCCGTTCCTTGTCAAATAAAAATGTCTGGTCAGTGCTGGTTGCAAATTATTCATGTGAATATTTATCTACCCAAGAGTCATTATGAAAACTAACTTTTTATTGTATATCCAGATAATACGTTTGATAAAGATAAAACATTATAAAGTTGTTTTTTTGAGAAGGGAAACAATACCATAAATAATTGTTGTTCAGCCTACATTATTTCGCAAATGTATAGCCTATAGCCTGTAGCATCGAAATGAAAAGCAAATAAAACTCTTGTTAACTTAACCACATACAAAGTAATAATAAAACAAACACAATAATTTGCATAATTATTAAACAAAACTAATATTGATAATACCTTTGAAAAAAAAGATTTTACTTAACGGTTGTCGAATGATCTTACCTTCACAAAACATGCTTAATTTCGTCGCAATCCGTTCAGCGAAAATGGTAAAAACTATATCCAGAGACAACTGACCAAATAATGCAAAGATATGAAGGCTATTCGTCCAGTTTATGTATCCTAGGCAAGAAGTTTCACTGAACTTTTTGCTCAAACTTTCTTCTTGAGGAGATTTACTCAAAACTACCGTTGACAGAGAATCTGTCTCCTATGTCCACCGAAATGGTTATTTAGAACAAATTTGCTCATCTGACAGTTGACTAAAAAAACACAAATTTGGCTGCGAGTTCAGCTGTCTCCTTGTTAAGAGGACCTCACAAAAACCCGTCTGGTATGACGTTGACGTTCCGATAACTTGACGGGCGTGTGGTCTCTGTGTGACAGACTGACTGACGGCGGAGGCTTTTGTACTGAGGGAGAAAGTTTCTTTCACCCCTCCTTCCCCCCTCCCATCCCTCTCCTCCTTTCTTCCGTTCCGTTATCCTCCTGGTGATTCACCGAGTTGACGCATCGGCTAAACTTGACAGAGCCGGTGAACCACGAGACTTGTCACAACTTATTTCCATCTCTTTGTTAATTCTTCTGTCCGCAGTAGGTAATCTCAGATAGGGCCTATTAATGGTTTCGTTTGATGCTTTGTCTGGAATTTTGAGGGCACTTTTATGTATAGGCCTACATTGACTTATCTAATCACAAATCAAAACAAACAGCGTCTGTGGTGTAAGTCCATGAATATACACTTGTTTGAATATGAGCTGTAAAATCGGTAATGCTTTCTATGCCATGTGTGTGGCCACTGTTTTTCAGGTGTGTGTGTGTGTGTGTGTGTGTGTTTGTGTGTGTGTGTGCGTCTGTGAGCTGGCCTGAAGGAGGGTTGGTCGTGGCAATGCAGCAAATGTTTACTTGCTCCACTCCTAGCTTTTTCTTTTATGTTCTATTCATTCCTTTGGTATTAGTTTTATTGACTGTAAGATTAGAGAGATATACTTATCTCACCTCCACCTGTCACTCACTGTGTGCCATTATAGTGTTAGAGTGTGTGTGAGAGCATCTGTGTTTGGGGGATAGAGTGTGTGTGTGTGTATGAGGGGGGGGGGGGGTAAACAATGTAAATGAAAAAGGAGAATAGTAATGAATCTAAGCATTTATTGGTTGTTATAATGATAGATTTTGATACAGTTTACTTTACCTCTGTGACCAGTAAAATACTTAGTAATTGCTGTAGGAATAATTGGACTTGAACACAAAGTTAAATGAAGAAATTTAAATGTAAAGTTATGGGCACGGACAGGCAATTCCCCTCTGGATCCCATGCTGGAATAAATTGTCATGACTATAATAATGATGTAGTTTTGACAGGATGCAACGTGCGCCTCTAGTGGTGATAGGGAGAAATTACAGTCAGGTCTGTCATATTGTGAGGTTTATTAGCAGAAGACGCAGGGCTGCCAACTTTTCAAAAAATCTTGGAGTGAGATTTGTGGGGCCAACCAAAATGTTACTTGGTTGAAGTTGCCTTCTCAGCGTGAGAAATACAAGGTGTGGCGTGAGAGCGTGTATTACTGGTTGAAATGCGTGTCTCACGGCCAATGCGTGAGAGTTGGCAGCCCTGAAGACGTATTTTTCATTCACGTATGTTCTACATTAATACTTGAAAATAAGTCAAAACAGAGATAACACTGCAACAAACACGAGCGAAATATATAACACCTGGCAAGTCGTGTGAAGTATCAAGTTCCATCAGCCTCAACATCTGAACGGAAGCAATTTAAAACCATCAGAGATTGCTTCCGGAGTCATTCCCTTTAGCCCCGATGCTACACGCGGGAAACAGACGAAGAGATCTGACCACATTGGCAGTAAGATTTCCAGAATTTTGATATAATTACTAATTATATTACAGCTATGAAATTGCAAAAAGACAACCACACAAGTCCAAAAGAAAAGTAATGTGCGAGAGTAGAGAAATGCCATATTAATGATTCGTATACTTGATCTAGCTAGTCATGGAAGTGAATGTGTGTTGCTAGCAAGCTTGCTAATGTTGTCAGTCAGTGGAACACAAACTGGCCTGGGACATCACAACACAATAGACAACCAGACTGCCTTTTAGAAGTGCAGGTAGTATGTTGCAAGCCATCAAGCACTAAACTCAGTAAGCTAAACAAATCAAAAGTTAATATGTAATGGGCATTTAAGTGTGTGTAGCCTACATGTTAGTGTGCTAACCAGCTGCAACAACATGCACAACTGCACTGTGTTCACAGTTTTCACTTAGTTGATAGTCCGTCAGCAAGCCTTAGCATAATTGACTTCATTGGCTAGTAAGAAAGCTAGCAGGGTTTAGCTATTAAACTTAAAGTAATTTACTGATGTTACGTACGGTAACTTATGGTATTAGAGAGATACAGATAATGTTTACAGGTTTATGGCAAATTGGCTTACGTGTCTGACTGTTATTTGTTACTGATCGTGAGTTACAAATTGATTTTCACAGTAGAGCATCATTTCGTGCGGTGGCAATAATGGGAGATACGCTGGAGTTCAACGACATCTACCAGGAGATGAAGGATCCTGGGTCGGTCAACAATGATTGTTTAAATAATATATTTAAACTCCACATCCAACCTTTGTTACCATACTTCAGATTCACCTCGTAACTAAGGGACAGCTGATTTGTCTTAGGAATTAACTTCATTCCTTAGCTCACCTGCTCAAACCTTCTAGATTAATTATGTTCTCTCAGAATGTCAAGTACTAGACTGTCTTAACTCCTGTGTGTGTGTGTCCCTGCAGAATGATGGCCGTCTGCGCTTCAGTAAGCAGAACGTGGTGTAACAAGAGCAGCAAGACAGGCAAGGTGGACAACATCCCTGCTCTGGAGCTCAGCCAAGCCCAGTGGAGGCGTGTGTGTCTGGGTCACGGCATCAAGCTGGTCACCAGCACCGGACACATCTACAAATACGATGGCTTCAGGGACACGGTGAGTGTGTGTGTGTGGCGCGCATCCTTGTGTGAGTCTGTATTCCACAAAGACAAGAAGTGGGACCACGGTGCCCTTTTGTGTGTTTAATGTGTAGTATTTTTATTATTATTATTATTAATTATATGCCTGCAGATAGAGAGGGATGTTTGTCGACCTCGGAAGTCTTTTCAGGAATGCACGCTGTTGTGATTTGGTTGGGTGAAACTCATCGTTTCCTGTGTAAAAACGGTCGGGTGTTCGGATTGTGTGCGCGGCGCGCGCGCACGCGTCAGCGCCCGCGTGTGCGTTCAGTGCCAGCGCCGTCATCGCTCCCCAGAGGCTAATCAGTGTATTTTTGGGAGATGGATCTGGACGAGAGGGAGAGGAGAGATTGGCGCTGCTGATGTCATTGTTTATAGTCCTCTGTCTCCGCACTGTCTACACACTGTCTCTGGTGAGGAATTTACCCCACTTCACTTGGGGTGGGGGGGGTCTTTGATGTGCTCACTCTCTATATGTCTCCCCCCCCCCCCCCCCCCCCCCGTTACGCCGGCCGTGGTTACGACATGAAACACTCTCGTTCTCTTCCAGCGCTGCTCATGCATGTTGGCCTATGTGGTCACCTCGTTCACTCGTGTCATGATGCAGGCCTGCCAGCTATGTGTACACACTGAGGCCATGGTGCAGGGCACAGGCATGTTGCTGGCCTCAATGTAGGGCACTGGTTTAAGGAGTCAGTGGGGACTCACGCGGGTGAGCGAGTTGAGTCAAAATAGCTCATGGTTTGCAGCACTACGGCGGTGTGTTGGTTTGGGGCTGTTTGGGGTTTCCAGTGGGAGATTTGAAGGGGCTGGGGGGTTTTGGCTGTAAACGAGCTGGTGGAGGGACTGAGGGAAGGGTGTCGGATAGCGAGCATCATTTGGGGGAGGTGCGTGCGTGCGTGTGTGTGTGTGTGAGAAGGGGGATCTGTAGCAGGTGTGATTTTTAGGGTGTGTGAGGTAAGCTGTATTGTTCCGGCAGAACAGTAATGAGGTGAGGAGATGCTCACAGTGAGGATAGCCGGAAGCGTCCACACACACTGGGCTGTTTTACTGCCGTCAACGATGAAGGATATGAGCACGGTGAGAAACGGCAGCTCCCACTCCATGAGGCCTTCTTCCTTCCATCCAAAACAGGCCCAGATGTGTCCTTATTGAACATGTTGGCCTGTGTTCACATCGCCTGCCTCTTTCTCACGCACACGCACACGCACACACACACACACACACACACACACACAGAGGCTCTAAATCTAATGACCTAACAGACAGGCAGATTTCCAGGTGCATAACCTCTTTTCCACACTCTTCTCACACACACACACACACACACAATCCCCTTTACACACATGTGGAAGTGATTGTGTGTGCGAGAGAATGTGTGTGTTTGTGAGAGAGAGAGTGTGTGTGTGTGAGTGTGTGTGTGTGCTCTCCAGCTCTATCGGGCCTGCAGGATAAATAAACAGGCTGATTGTAAAAGCGGCACAGGGAGAGCGGACGGATTACGTTCACCTCCAGTATCCCAGGGGGACAAGCGCTGGGCGGGGGGCATAATTGAGGCGCTGATGAGTTTGACCTTCATCGAGACGGAGGGAGGGAGAGGCAGGGTGGAGAGGGAGGAGGGGGACGGGTGTTTTTAGTTTTGGTGGGCTTGTGATTTTCTGTACGTCTTTCTTTTTGTTTCTTTTGTCCTTTCTGCCTGTGTTTGTCCTCCCTCACCGTCGGTCTCTCTCTTTCTGTCTCTTTCTCTCTCTCTCTGTGTCCCTCTCTGTCTCTCTCTCTCTGTGTATCTCCGTCTCTCTCGCTCTGTCTCTCTCTGTGTCTCTCTCATACATATATTCCCCTGGGCCCCTGCAGGACTTTGAGAAGATCTCTGAGTTCTTCAAGACCAACTACAAGGTGGAGTTGTCAGAGAAGGACATGTGCGTCAAGGGCTGGAACTGGGGCACTGCCAAGTTCACAGGTAAACCCACCCCCGCCAACCCCACACACACACACACACTTTGGTCGCCCCCCCCCTCCCCCTTTGGTGGTTAAACCCCCCCCCCCCCCCTCCCTCTCCAGGACCATGCTGTCGTTCGACGTTGAGCGACAGCTCTGTGTTTGAGATCCCCTGTCCAGCGTGTCCCAGTGTGCCACCAGCAAGAACGAGGTGACCCTGGAGTTCCACCAGAACGACGACGCAGAGGTCTCGCTCATGGAGGTCCGCTTCTACGTGCCGCCCGGCACCGGCGACGAGGGCCAGGACCCCGTGGAGGTGAGGGCAGGAACCGCCGCGCGCCACAGTACCGCCATCATCCCCTTCAGTGCAGGGGGGAAAACGTTACCATCCCGCCGATAGTTTTTTCCCTTCGATAGAGAGAGAAACACTCATCGGTTATTGTTCGTTCAGTCAGCCTCTGGGTACGGAGAGACGGATAAGGACTGTGTAGCCGTTGAAACTGCGAGACGATTAGAGCCTTTATTGATGGACCAGTGAGGGAGTTTGCTGTTTACGAGCGCTAGATAGAGCAACCGCTGTATGTCTCACTGTCGAAGACGGGCACGTTTGATCGGACGACCTTTTACCGTCGAGGGAACGACTCCCTAATAAGTCGTTATGGATCCGACATCACCCCATGTTGACGAGTACGATTTGAAGTGTGTGTGCGTGCGTCCGTGTGAGAGATATGAACACGTGTGTTTGCGTGGGTCCCGTGTCCGCCCAGGCGTTTGCAGACAACGGTGCGCTCCAAGGCGGACGTCATCCAGGCCACGGGCGACGCCGTGTGCGTCTTCAAAGAGCTGCAGTGTCTCACGCCCCGAGGAAGGTACGTCGTCGTCATCACCGTGTGCTCTGTCACGCACTTGCAGCTAAGAGGTCGAGTCACCACGACCACGGGAGGGGAGGTCTTTCGGCCTGCGAGCTCCCCTTACAGGAGTTCAGCAGAGGCTGTTGTTGTTCTCATCCATACACTCATGGACACTCCCTTCTCCCCCCCTCCTCCACCTCCCTCCTTCCAGGTATGATATCCGTATCTATCCACGTTCCTCCACCTCCACGGTAAGACGTTTGACTACAAGATCCCCCTACACCACCGTGCTCCGCCTCTTCCTGCTGCCTCACAAGGACCAGAGGCAGATGTTCTTCGTGGTAAGTGGGTGTGGGGGTGTGCACGTGTGTACGCGCGCACTTGTGTGAGACTGTTGTCGGCTACGAGCTCTGAAAGAATGTTGTGACTCGGTAACACTGTACTCTCTCTCTCTCTGTCTCTCTCTCTGTCTCTCTCTCTGTCTCTCTCTCTAGATCAGTCTGGATCCCCCCATCAAGCAGGGCCAGACCCGATACCATTTCCTCATCCTCCTCTTCTCTCCAAGGAAGAAGACATCAGCCTCACCCTCAACATGAGCGAGTGAGTGGGACACTCAACGAGAGCAGCTCCACCTCTTCTAGAAAGTGTCACGTTGATGTGTTGTTCCATGTGGGGAAGCGTCTCAATGAACTTCTTTCCTGTTTCTTCTGTCTTTACCCTGTCTCTTCCTTTTTCCCCCTCCATCTGACACCTCTCATTGCCTCCCCCCGCCCTACCTCCTCCCTCTCCTCTCCGTCCTCTCTCTCTCTCTCTTCACCCCTCCCTCTCTCCCTCCTCCCTCCCCCCTCTCTCAGGGAGGATGTGGAGAGGAAGTATGAGGGAAAGCTCAGTAAGAACATGTCCGGCTCCCTCTATGAGATGGTCAGCAGGGTCATGAAGGCCCTGGTCAACAGGAAGATCACCGTGCCCGGAAACTTCCAGGGGTGAGCGCGCACGCACGCACACGCACACAGGCAATATACTTTCTTTCTTACACGTGTGTGTGTGTAAGAGCTCACCCCCCACACAAGATCATTGAAAACCCTCTCCCCCCCCCTCTCCAGCCACTCGGGGGCCCAGTGCATCACCTGCTCCTACAAAGCGTCGTCGGGCCTGCTCTACCCCTGGAGAGGGGCTTCATCTACGTGCACAAGCCCCCCGTGCACCTGCGCTTCGAGGAGATTTCCTGCGTGAACTTCGCCCGCGGCACCACCCACACGCGCTCCTTCGACTTTGAGATCGAGACCAAGCAGGGCAACCAGTACACCTTCAGCAGCATCGAGAGGTGGGCGGGGGGGCACACACTCCTGTGCACACTTACACACACACACACACATTTAGAGATACTTTCACACACATTTACAGGCACGCACTCATTCAGAAGTCATCCTCATATAGACATACATTGACATTACATTTGACATTTAGTCATTTAGCAAGACGCTCTTATCCAGAGCGACTTACAGTAAGTACAGGGACATTCCCCGAGGCAAGTAGGGTGGAAGTGCCTTGCCCCAAGGACACAACGTCATTTGGCACTGCCGGGGGGATCGAACCGGCAACTTTCTGATTACTAGCCCGATTCCCTAACCACTCAGCCACCTGACTCCCTCCACATACGCACACACACACACATACTTACGCACACACACTTACACACACGCATTCACGCACATACGCACGCACGCACACACATACTCACAAGTATGTATATGTGCGCTTATAAGTATGCATACTTATAAGCGCACACATACATACTTACACACATCTCTTTAACCTTAACTTGTCTTTCTCTCCCTCTCCCCCCCTCTCTCAGGGAAGAGTACGGCAAGCTCTTTGACTTTGTCAACGCCAAGAAGCTCAACATCAAGAACCGAGGCTTCAAAGAGGTGAGGGGGTCGGCGCGGTTCAGGCGGCTGTGTGAGTGTGTGTGTGTGTGTGTGTGTGTGTGGAGCTGAAGTTCATGAGGGTCAGCCAGCGCTGGATGTATTACTCACGGTTGTCTCACCCTGTCTCTGTGTGTCTGTCGGTTTACCCCTGAAGAAAAAAGGTCGGTATGGTTACTGTCGCACCGGACTGATCACCCACTTGATTGTTGGTTTGGTGTGATTAACGCTTGCATGGTGTGGGGTGGGGGGGGAGAGGGAGAATCTTGATTGGGGGGGGGGGGGGGGGGGGGGGGGGGGGTCTTGATTGGGTGGTGAGTGCTATAATCCAAGGCTATTGCTGTTGATTGCCATGATGATTAAAATGACCAACAAATGACCTGGGTGTGTGTGTGTGTGTGTGTATACACATGCATTTGTTTGCATTGTCTTGACTAATGTACTGCCCGAGGCTCTGCGGTGGGTTAACACTGAAAGACGTCTCCTAGGCCTCAACACACCCGACCCCAGGCTTTCTCCCACAACTCCATCCGGCAACACAAACAAACCTTCCCCCCCCCCCACCCCCCCCCCCCCCCCCCCCCCCCCACCCCCTCCCCCCCCCCGGTCCCTGTCAACGCCACCTTTCTGCTGTCGCCGCCGCGGTAACCGCAGGTCACCTGAGCCGGCTAGCGGGGGCAAATGATGCTGCCCTCCGTTTGCTCCTGGTGTGGTGGGGGGGGGGGGGGGGGCTGCGCTCCAACACTCCTCTATGGCTCCTTCCCTCCTTCTCTCCGTCCTTCCATGGTTTCCCATGGCCCAATCAGGGGTGTTCACGTGATTACGATTCGGTGACTTGGTCTTAAGAGGGAGGAGGCGAGGTCGGGGAAGGAGCCCCGTGGACGGGTGTTGGCCCGGTGCTGGTGAGAGAGGGGGTCGTGGGTTTCCCCCTCAGCCAGAATGCATGGTCTCACCTGCTCGTCAGCGCTCTGTGGTGCAGGCTTTGGGTGTCTTGGTCGTCCGATGGACTCTCTCTGCGGTGCACTATGGGAAACTGTAGTTTTGACGTGCGCCGTTCCCGTTTCGCAGGGCATCAAGGGTAAGAACAATGAGTACAGCGACTCGGACGAGGACCAGCACGACGCCTACCTGGAGAGGATGAAGGCCGAGGGGAAGATTAGGGAGGAGGGCGACGACAGCGACGAATCGGACGGCGAGACCGGTGAGTGGCGGGCCAATCGGACGGCCGCAGCGCTTTCCAAAGGGGGCTGGACTGCCAGTGGGACACGTCTGACAGGATGGCGTGGAATTTTTCGACCAATCAATTTGTCGTTCTCTCTCTCTTTTTTTTTAATCTGCAGACGAGTCGTTCAACCCTGGAGAGGAGAGTGATGTCGCTGAGGAGTGAGTGGTTTTTGACTTTTTATCACTTCTCTCTATTTCTTTCTGTCTCTCTCTCTTAAAAACCATGTCTCCCCTCCCTCGGTCTCTCGTCTTACGTCCATCTTCCCTCCCCCCCCCCCCCCCCGACAGGTACGACAGCAACGCGTCCGAGAGCGAGAGCAGCGGAGGGGACAGCGACGAGGAGGGCAAGAAGAAGAAGGAGGCCAAGAAGCCCAAGGTGGTGAAGGAGAAGAAGGCGAGGAAACCTCGCAAGGAGGTGAGGAGGAGGAGGAGGAGGAAAGGGCAGACGAGGGACACTGAGCAATGAAAAGCAATTTCCGTCTCCAATTTTGTCGTCCAGGGGGAAAATAAACTTTCAGGTCGGCCTCCGGTTAAACCTGCATGCTTGTGTATCTGTTACCCCCCCTCCCCTCCCTGCAGAAGAAGCAGAAGGACGCCGGCGCCCCCAAGAGGCCGATGAGCGCCTACATGCTGTGGCTGAACTCCAGCCGGGAGCGCATCAAGGCGGACCACCCCGGCATCTCCATCACAGAGATCTCCAAGAAGGCCGGAGAGATGTGGAAGCAGATCACCAAGGAGAAGAAGGAGGTGAGGGCTTCTGCTCGGCTGGGACCACTTCTAGCTTCCCTCAGAAAGATCTGGGTTTTTTTTGTGTGTTTTTTGGCAGTCAATATCATTATTATTATTATTGTTGTTGTTATTATTGTGATGCTCTTTTGTAATGGACAACTCTTTGTCTCAGGAGTGGGATGGCAAGGCAGAGGAGGCTAAGAAGCAGTATGAGAAAGCCATGAAGGAGTACAGAGAGAGCGGTGGGGGGTCCTCGGCTCCTGCCAAGAAGTAAGCACACACACACACACACACTTTTCATCCTGTAAACTACAGCCAAGCCCTCTTCAGGCATTCCCATTCCAGCTTCCAAAAACACGACCCGACTCACAGCCCTTTCCCCCTCCCCTGCCGTGTCCTTCAGGGACAGCAAGAAGAAGGGAGCCAAGAAGGAAGACAAGAAGAGGAAGCCGGCCGGCGGGGAGAAGGAGAAGGAGCGAGGAGGTGGGAACGACAGCTTCAAGAGCCGCGAGTTCATTTCCAGCGAGGAGAGCTCCTCTGAGTCCGACTCTGGCCGCAAGAAGGCCAAGAGCAAGGCCAAGAGCAAGGCCAAGAGCAAGAGCAAGGTAGTCTGTCTCTCTCCCTCCCTCTCTCGAGGTCTCTCTCCCCCTCTCAAGGTCTCCCTCCCTCTCTCTAGGTCTATCTCCCTCTCTCTAGGTCTCTCTCCCCCCTCTCTGGGTCTCTCTCCCTCTCTCTGGGTCTCTCCCTCTCTCTGGGTCTCTCCCTCTCTCTGGGTCTCTCTCCTTCTCTCTGGGTCTCTCCCTCTCTCTGGGTCTCTCCCTCTCTCTGGGTCTCTCCTTCTCTCTGGGTCTCTCTCCCTCTCTCTGGGTCTCTCCCTCTCTCTCTCTGGGTCTCTCTCCTTCTCTCTGGGTCTCTCCCTCTCTCTGGGTCTCTCCTTCTCTCTGGGTCTCTCTCCCTCTCTCTGGGTCTCTCCCTCTCTCTCTCTAGGTCTCTCTCCCTCCTTCTCTTTAGGTCTCCCTCCCTTTCTGTGTCTGACCATTTTCTCAATTTGACTCTTTCCAGACCCCTTTCTGTCCAGCTTTCATAATATTAAAGCATTTTTCTACTGTTCTTGTGTGTGTGTGTGTGTGTGTCAGGAGTCTGATGAAGAGGAAGAGGTGTTGTCCACGCCCCCCAGCTCAGACCAGGACTCAGACTGAGGAGGGGGAGGAGTCTACCTGCTGATCTGGGCGTTGCACGCACACACACACTCACTCAAACGGACCAACCTACCAGTTTAACTTCCTCTCCTCATGTCCCACACCAACACTCGCAGACAGACAATACTCCTGGCTAGACTGACAAACTGAAGTTTTTTTCTTTTTTTTTCTTTTTTAATACTTTGTTTTCTTTTTCCTTTGGTATCTTTTGTCCTTTCGTTGGAGTACGCAAGATGGAAGCAGACACATCAAACACTTATATTCGCCCTGTAGAAACCAGAAACATTTTCCAACATACGATGTACTACATTTCCCATTATCCTTGTGGAGGGAAAACTGTAGTCCAATAACGCGAAGGAGACGGCCAAGTCTAATAAAACCGTTTTCCTTTGTTTAAATGTCACAACTGCAGTTTAGTGCATTTTGGTTGTTTTTGCCATGTCATGTTTTGAGGCAAAATAAATATAAACCTTTTGTAGTAAAATGTATCACCATGTTATTCTTGATTGCCCTAATTTACTCATCAGTCTCACCCTCTCTCTCCTTCTCTCTCTCTCTCTCTCTCTCTCTCTCTCTCTCTCTGTGTGTGTGTGACTGTCCCTGGGGACGAGAGACACAAGCTGCTGTGGTTTCAGAGTAGCACAGCAGACGGCCACAAAAAAATCGGAGTGATGAATGCTAAGTGGATGGTGATGGATGGGGGAAAAAAAATCCATGTTGAGGAGATGGCGGTTCATGACCAGGGGGTGGGTTATTCCCAACATTGTCAATGTCCATAAAGAGCACAGTAAACATCCAGAAGCTTGGCTGGGGTCCAGTGTCTGTGGTTCAGTGTCTGTGGTCCTGCGGGGGGGGAGGACAGCAGGTGAAGAGGGATTTCTGGTCTTCACAGCAAGTCTGACTGGGAACTTCCTGTCTTGTAGAAAGTTCTACTTGCCAGGACATCCGTTCCCCCACGCCTGGGAGCACCGCTAGATGTAGATTTGAACCAAAGAAGCTTTTAGCACTTTGATTCAGTTTGCCTTTAGTGGTCATAGACTCCATTTAACCAGCCAGCGGTTGATATAGTGGGTTCTGGGTTAGGGTGCAGGCCTCCAAATTGGAGTGGTAGGGTGGCCCAGGGAGACAAGAGTTTGAGATATGAGGATTGAGAGTAGGATAGAGTGGTTAGTAAATGGAGTTGTATTAGAAAGAAAAAAAAGTCGGTTTTTAAAAGCCAGATATTCAGTATGGCAGTGTGTGGTTCCAGCCCGGAGGGATTGATCTGCTTAGGTTGTAGTCTCTCTCTCACTCTCTCTCAAACACATTCACTGTCCAGAAATCCCATTCTCTTCTTTGCGATATTCCCTTTTTCCATCCTACCTTCTCCCCTCTGAAAATGTCATCTCGAGTGGGGGCTGTGCGTTTTTGCTAATGCGTAGGCTGTTTGAGAGTGTTTCCTGCATCGTTTGTGCTGTGGTTTCTCCTTCCACAAAAGATCTAATCTCATTAGGGGAAAATTCTATAATTTTTCCATCATTCCCACTCCTCCCACACAGCCAAACACAAAGACTGCATGTACGAGTAATCAATGTGCTGAAGGGTGATTGTATTTCTTCTTCATTGTAATCCCAGAAGCTGTTTTTTTATAAGTATAACACTGGTATGGGGTAAACAGGCGTTCAGGTGATGTTCCAATAAGCACCATAGCAGGTCCAGGGGAATCCATTTCTAGAACTTTCTCCATCTCTCCTTTGAATTTATGCCAAAATTTCAATCTTTTCACACTACATTTTCAGAGTATCACCTCACTATTTTACATAAATGTGTGTGTGTCTGCTGTTAAGCTCCTATGATTGTGTTTTATGTGTTGTATTGTGTTACCCTAATTGTTCACAGACATAATGGACCCACTTAAAAATTAAGGGATCTTGCAATACTGTCTCTGGGCATCAACCGCACAAACACACACAAACACATACACACTCATAGCATTGTCACACACATCTTCTTCTGTGTGACAGAAAGACCAGCTTGTTGCAAAGTAGTCATAGCGTATTGAGTTACATCATTATGCTGTTATGAGTGCCACACGTTTGTATTGATCACCCAAATGCCTACCATTTGTTGTCTTGTGTAAGTGAACATGACTCATGTCATCATTTTGTTGGGAAAATGCGTGTGCATGGCTGATGTGTGTCAACTGTGCGTGCGCCCAGGCATGAGGGAGAAGGGAGAGAGAGCCATGTCTGTTCATTTGGGAGAGAGAGTGGGTTGGTCCAAGATCACCATCCAGTAGAGGAGAGAGGAGAGGGGGAGAGAGACAGAGGGTTCGAAAGAGAGGGAGAGAGACAGAGGGATAGAAAGAGAGGGAGAGAGACAGAGGGATAGAAAGAGAGGGAGAGAGACAGAGGGATACAAAGAGAGGGAGAGAGTGACCAAGGACGGCTTGAGAGACGGACCTCAGAGAGACAGAGGAAAGTGTTGAGACACATACAAGTTTCACTGTTTTCCGTCCCGTTTGTGATCTCGTTTTTGGAACAACTGAGAGGAACTCTCACAGACTTGGGAGTCGCCGCCATTCGCAGACTTGTTGAGCGCACCCACAAATCTCCACGCGCACTACTAATCTCCGGCCATTATGTGCAGGATGGCCTCGATGATGTGGGGTTGTGTGACTGACTTCTTCACCTACGAGACCACCAAGTCTGTGGTGGTGAAGAGCTGGTCTGTCGGGATCGTCAACCGCGTCGTTCAACTGCTCATCATCATCTACTTTGTCTGGTCGGTGCACTGTGTGTGTGTGCGCGTGTGTCATGTTGATTGTATGTTTGTGTAGATTCTTCTCTGGACCCCTTGCATGTGGTTCGTTGTGAATGAGCTTGGCTTTCGTCTTCTGAAAACTCTGTTGTCGAATGAGAAAAATCGAAGCAGACTTGATTTGCTGAGGTTGTCGGTTAGCTGGTTATTTTTCATTCGGTTTCAGACATGTCATTCACTCTTCATTTTGTATTTTTTGAATCTCCCTGTCTCTCTTTCTCTGTCAATCTGTCTGTCTCTGTCTGTCTCTGTCTGTCTGTCCTTGTGTTCTTCCTGGTTTTAGCTGGGTCTTCCTGCATGAGAAGGCCTACCAGGTGACAGACACAGGCATCGAATCCTCGGTCATGACCAAGGTGAAGGGCTTCGGTAAACTCAATGGACGTGTGGTGGATGTGGCAGACTATGTGGTGCCGACACAGGTACAGGTCCTGCCCTGACCTTTGACCCTAGTTCCTAGTGTTGACGATGAAAGTGAATACAACATTCACAATGATAAAGACAGTTGCGTGTGTTGAAGCAGGTGGAATTAGTCTGTGTACCTTCCTATAAACGTCAGTGGGTTGAGGACGAGTGTGTCTGTGACTTTGTGTTTTAGCTGCTTCTCTAACAGACAGACCTGAGTGTTAGGTGAGTCTCCTGCATCTTGCCTGTAGCTAACTGACCTCTCTGGTTACCAGGGTGAGTCCATCTTCTGTATCATCACCAAGCAGATCGTCACAGAAAAACAGCAACAGGGCTTCTGCAAAGAGGTCAGTCCAACTAGAATTGGGCCCAGACACAATCAGTTTTTATTTTCGGAAAAATATGATTCCTTTTACATATGAAAATGCATTCCTTTCACAAAGTGAAAACGTTTGAAAAAGTACAGACTGCAGAGCTTAAACTCTGGCTATGATTCTATGATCCCAGCACTCCTTTAGAGCACCCCAGGGAGTGTTTAGAGATGTATGTGGCTGTCTGATTCGTTCAAATGATTTGGATTCAGGAAATGTTTGATGTCGGGAAAGATTTTCTGCACCCTGGAGAACAACTTGTCTCTTGGATAGCTTCACTAAGCTCCTTTGACAAAATATTTAATCTGATGTGCTTCTTCAACCCCTGACAGAAGCACTTGCAGCAGCAAACGAAGACAGATAACATCAGATGTTCATTGTTAAAACAAACCAACTCACACTTGAAAGGATGTTATACTTTGAATGAGATATATATTGTTTATAAGCAAATGGTGTGTGAGGATATTACAGTAAGATGAATATCTGCAATACATAAAGAGATTATGCATACTTGAATGAAAGTATCAAATCATTACAATATTTGTTGGCGAGGGTGTAGTCATGGCATATCCATTAGCCAGGTTTCTGTCATTTACAGAATTTCAGTCAATGCCTATTTATGTGTGTGTTTGTGTGTGTGTGTGTACGTGTGTGTGTGTACGTACGTACGTACGTTTGTGTGTACTAGCGTTCCAAGAAATATTCCTGCGCCACAAGTGCAGACTGTGAAAAATTCATCGGTTCATATCTGGGAAATGGTGAGTCCTGCGCTCCTCACGTCATTCACATGCACTATTGGATGGTATTTACTCTCCATTTACACCTCTCTCCCCCTCCTACACTGTCTCTCTCTCTCTCTCTCTCTCTCTCCCCCTCCTACACTCTCTCGCTCTCTCCCTCTCCCCTTCCCAGGCCTGATCACAGGGAACTGTACGAAAGGTCAGAATGAGTCAAGAGGCAAGTGTGAGATCGAGGGCTGGTGTCCACCAGAGAATGACGCCCCCAAAAGGTGCTACATATCCACGCATGAACCCACAAACCTACAACCGCACTGACACGTGTGCAGCACAGTCAAGACATCCTCAGACACCAGTCAACACACAGTCCTGTATACGCACTCATCTCCGCCTCCATCTCTCTTTCAGTCGGCCGACACTAGATGTCGAGAACTTCACTATCTTCATCAAGAACAGTGTCCGCTTCCCTCTCTTCAATGTCACCAGGTGCCCCCCCCCTCCCCGCACACAAACACGCACTCTTAAAGTAGCACTCGCGGAGCCTTGCAACCAGCAACATGTTATCACCGATATACAAATCATACCGATAATCTCTTTCTCTCTCCCTTCACCCCTGCTTTGCTTTCTCTCTGTCTCTGTCTCTCTGTCTCTCTCTGTCTCTCACTGTCTCTTTCTGTCTCTCTCTGTCTCTGTCTCTCTCTCTCTCTCTCTCTCTCTCTCTCTCTCACAGAGGGAACTTCCCCCCCTCCATGAATAAGAGCTACATCATGAACTGTACCTACCACCCCCAGGACCACCCCTTGTGCCCCATCTTCCGAGTGGGAGATGTGCTGAACTACACCGGCCAGAATACCTCCACCCTCTCTGAAGTACAGTGACATCATCCTCATCTATCCTCCTTGCACCTCCCTCTCTTTCTCTCTCCCCTCCCCCATCTCCTCGACATCTTTGGGTCTAGAAGTTTCCGTGTTGCTATCTGTAAGTGTTTCTCTCTCTCTGTCAGGGTGGAGAGATCGGGATTAACATAGGCTGGACGTGTGATTTGGATCAATCTATAGAAAAATGTAAGCCTTCTTACTCCTTCACACGACTGGACAAGGTGTTTGAGACCAACACCATTTCCAAAGGCTACAACTTCAGATACGCCAAATATTACCAGACAGAGAACGGCACCGAGTTCCGGACCCTTCACAAGGCCTTCGCCATCCGCTTTGACATCCTGGTAACTGGGAATGTAAGTGTGCTCGTTTTTTTGGCGTGTGTGCCAACGTGTTTACTTACATTAGTCTTTCATGGTGTGTGTTTTGCTTGTGGTGTGTGTTTGGTTTTTGTGTGAGAGACCAGTACTTTTGTGTCTCAGCGCTAATTCCGTTTTCTGGATGGGTTTTTCAAGGCTGGGAAGTTCAACACGGTTCCCACTCTGATCAACATCGTGGCAGCCTTCACCTCAGTCGGACTGGTGAGTCGTCTTTGGGAAGTCACAGCTGTCAATGGATTATTGTTGTATTACAATGGACTGTACAGTGTTCATGAAAGATGACCTGATTTGGATATACTAACTTGGTGGTGATTGGTTGCAGGGTACGGTGCTGTGTGACATCATCCTTCTGAACTTCCTGAAGGGGGCGGACCAGTACAAGGCCAAGAAGTTTGAGGAAGTGAGTCATCGTTGACAGAACAGGAGAAGGAAAACACCTCAAATGAGTTTTGTAGTCATTTTCACACTTGTCTTTCCTCCCCACCGCCCTCCTCCTCCTCCTCCACCCCATCCTCTTCCTCCGCCTCCGCCCCCTCCTCTTCCTCCGCCCCCTCCTCTTCCTCCGCCCCCTCCTACTTCCCCGCCTCCGCCCCTCCTCTTCCTCCGCCTCCGCCCCCTCCTCTTCCTCCGCCCCCTCCTACTTCCCCGCCTCCGCCCCTCCTCCTCCTCCCCCTCTGCCCCCTCCTCCGCACCCTCCTCCTCCCCCTCTGCCCCTTCCTCCACCTCTTCCTCCTCCCTCTCTTCCCTTCCCAGGTCTCTGGCTCACCGACCTCTGACCCCATGTCTCAGAACAACGGCGGCCAGCTGTCAATCAAACGGGAGGAAAGATCTGAGGACTCGGGTGCTGTGTCCATCGACCAGATGGTGTTACATCATCAGCCGGGACACACACACACACACTCCTTCTAGCCTCCTCTCTGAACACACACTCACGGACCTATCAGGAACAGTTACAACTGGGACATGTACGGTGGCCCTGAAGTGCAAATCACACCCACTAACATGAGTGCATCCCCCAAATGAAAACACTCCCCCCAAATACGAGTCAACTCCCCCCAAATAGGATGACTTGCTCACCTCCCCCCAATACAAAGACACGCTCACCCAAATGGGAAACGACATTACATTAACTCAAAAACACATTACATTAACTCAAAACGGAAAGGGTTGGTACTACATTTTGTTGCTGAATGGATGCTGTAACTAACAAGAGATTGATCGACAGAAGTACAAAATGCAATAGCCTGACAGAGTTACGTGCACCAGGACATCTTTTTGGCTATCGAAGCATGTAGCAAGTAGTAGGCTACTTATGCAAAAGTATATATTGCGTGTTAACGTTACGTGGACCAGGATGGTTGTTTTGCTATCGATTTTGACGTTTAACATGCAATTTATACTTTTGCATAAGTAGCCTACTACTTGCTACATGCTTCGATAGCCAAAATAATGTCCTGGTGCACGTAACTCTGTCAGGCTATTGCATTTTGTATTTCTGTCGATTGTGTCTTTGTATTGGGGGGAGGTGAGCAAGTCATCCTATTTGGGGGGAGTTGACTCGTATTTGGGGGGAGTGTTTTCATTTGGGGGATGCACTCATGTTAGTGGGTGTGATTTGCACTTCAGGGCCACCGTAGACATGGCTCATAATTCACTTGAATACTCACTTAAATAATAGATTGTATGAATGTCCTGTGTATTGTTGCCAAGTATGTTGTTGCTGTACAGTATGTTCTGTATATGATCAATTTACGTGGTCCCATTGTCTCTGTTTTTACAATTATAGCCCTCGACTAATGACACTAAGAGCTTCCTAATGGGGGTGAAACAGAGAGAGGAAGAGGGAGAGAAAGGGGGGGAGAGGAAGAGAGTGGGAGAGAGTTTAATGAGCATGACTTGTGGTTTTAAATGGGCCATTATTCATAAATGTGCCTGATATCTTAAGACCATTCTACATAATATGCACTGGTCACATTATAAACATGAGGTTCACTTAACAACATGATGTCAATTCTCTTTTTATTTATTTAGAAAAAGCAATATCAGTATGTTCATGTTTCTCAATGATTTGATCTCCTTGTGTTGTTCAAACAAAAACATTTAAACAATCTATAAAGAAGCATAACACTAAAATGCCAACTTGTCTAGATAGAAAATAGAACATAAAAATCATATTTTTGACCAGATAAGATTTCCATCAGGAATATTTTTAGTTGGTATCCACCTTTTCTTTCTCCTGTTCTTCAAAACTGCTAGACGCATTTCAGGAGGGCAGGGCCATCGTCAGGGTGTGTCCAAGTGCTTGACAAATGACTGGCTGCAATTGTATTGTCATTTCCACATAACCATAAATCAGAAATAGTGAGTGACGTCCTCCTCTAAATGGAGCACATGATACAAGGTGTAGATTCTAGAAGCGCTGACTTCCAGAGATAAACCTGAATAACGGGGTGAGGTGGTTGTGTGCTAGTGAGAATAACACTGTGTACTGTACCTGCGGATTTCGACACTTCAGTTCTTAGTATGACACCTTCAGAGCACCAGCAGGTGAGATTTATGGCAAATTTATTTAAGGCAAAACCTGAGCTAAGGCCTTCGGTTGAATATGATAAATGTTTTAAGAATGTGCCACATCATACTGTCACATATTCACACACACCCTTCTGGATGCAAGCAACATGCCCACAGACATACACACACTAACACACATCAGGATCTAGCCCTCATTTTCAGCATATGATTGATAAGGCCAATGAGTTTTGATACTTTATTATCATATTAATCAAAGTTGTCTGGACATCATTTTCTCAGTGCAGTTAACTGGTACAAAGGGACAAGCTGCGGATTTTGTATTGAAAAGTTGTAAAAGACAAACATGTTCATGTCTGTGCTTGTGTGTGAATGCGGTGCAAGTCATTGTTTAGGTTTTCTTCCAGACTTTTTTATTTTCAGAGCTGACACCCAGGCTGACAGAGAGGGGCGGGCCGGGGCAGGCACAGGTACAACTTCCTGTTCCTCTTGCATCCCAGAATCCTCCTCTTCTTCATCCTCTGACTCCTCATCCTGTGTCCAGGCGCTCTCTTCTTCCTCATCCGGGTCGTGGTCTTCCAGAACGAGTTCTCTGGGTTCTATGGCGACCACCTCCTCTGCGAACCTCACATGAAGTATATCGTCTAATCGTCTCTGAAAGAGACAGAGAGACACAGACAGAGAGAGAGAGAGAGAGAGAGAGAAGAGAGAGAGAGAGAGAGAGAGAGAGAGAGAGAGAGAGTGAGTGAGTGAGTGAGTGGAAGAATGAACCCTAATCACATGCTTTTAAAGAGAACACTCCAAGATAGAGCACACTGTAGAGCAATGTTACTGTAACATTAGTTCAGAAGCAAAAACACAAGAGGACCATGTGTGTCCAGTGAGATGGAAGGGGAGGAGACAAGTCCAGGAAGCGACCTCCGCCCTCACCTTTTTGGTCACCGTTTCCATGGAGTCGCGAGACCCCGAGTGTTTCAGTATGCCGCGGTACCGCCGAGCAGGAGAGGGGGAGGAGGAGGAAGGAGAGAGAGAGGGAGGACAGAGGGGATAAAGGGGCATGATGACACTTTGGTCGTCCCGCGATCCTACTTCTTGCTGAGCTTGGCTTGTCGTGCCCTCTTTCACGCTCTCTCCGTTCCTGTCCTCTCTCCCTCTGTCTCGCTGTTCCTCCTTCTTTCCTTCCCTCTCGGTTACCCTTTCCTGCGAGAGGTACACTCTCTTCCTGTTCGGGGGGATTTGGTTCCTCTGTGAAGAGATGTGTGGATCGCCCCCTGGCTGTAGCACACAGACAATGCATCAATTACATATTTTAAACAGCTCTACTGCATACAAAACACTGTTTACGAAACTCAGTCGATGGGCAGGATGCTGTTTGTTACTTTCCTAAATGGTTTCAAGGATTATGTCTTTACCTTGTTAACAAACAAATCCGTCCGAAGGACTGGATTGGTTCTCATCTCGTCACGGCTGAGTTGCGATTGGACATCGCTGTGTTCCATTGGTTCTGATTGGATGACTTCAACTTCACCGTGCTGTTTAAAGATTTGGCTTGGTTCTGAAATGTCCATACTGACATCAGTCGACATGTGTGCGGTGTCT
Organism: Osmerus mordax; assembly: GCF_038355195.1. Classification (NCBI taxonomy): domain Eukaryota; kingdom Metazoa; phylum Chordata; class Actinopteri; order Osmeriformes; family Osmeridae; genus Osmerus; species Osmerus mordax. The sequence continues at coordinate 13,279,865 of NC_090061.1, forward strand.
CTGTTGGGAACCTGGTCCATCGGCCCCAAGTTCCCCTGGGGGTTTGCAGTTCCTGGTTTGCTCTCTCTGCTCAGGTTCAAACTTGATTGGTCAGTATCCTGGCTTTGAATGGTCTGGTTGGTCCCTAGTCGGTGAGATTCAAACTCACTGAGTCTTTGATAGGTTGGGACATCTGTCTGGGTGGGACTGAGGAACTGGGCCCACTCCTGTCCTGTGAGGATCTCGTCCAGCAGGCTGAATGAGCCCAGGCCAAAGTCAGAATCACTGGAGGGTCTGTTGAAAGAGATGAGGAGGGGGTCTATAAGAACAAAGGAGGTGTGTTCATGTGTGTGTGGCTGTGAGTGTGTGAGTGTGTGTTCATGTGTGTGTGAGTGTGTACTGTATGTGTTAAGACTGAGACCGGCAGAGAGCACATGAACAAGAATGTCAATGACAGGTGAGGGTGTATCTGGCTCATGAGAAAAATGTTGAGCCCAGTCTCACCCTGACTAACATCTGTGCTATTGTAACCATTTCATACATACACACACATATGCATACACACACATACACACATACTCACATACACGTACACACACACACACACGCGCAAAGCATGTATAACTTGCTCATACGTTTTACCAGACATTTTCTCAACTAAGCAAGAAAACATTCCAGACCTCAGCTATTATGTATTACATAAGTTTTTTTAGGGGTCCCGGTGATCAATTATATTGTACATTTGAACATGTGTGCATTCATTCAAAGGACAGGAGTTCTATTGACAGTTGTGAGGCAGGCATGGCAACAAACACAAATCAGTCACCTTCTACGCACAGGCATACATTTGGCTTTGAGTGTGTGTGTATACTGTTTACCTTACGTGACCCTCTGTGATCCCTCTCTCTGAACCAGTAGGTGGAGCTTCACCTTGGACCTCTCTGATAGGCCCCTGGGATAACTGAGCTCCCTTGTCATTGGACAATTCTGTGATGTCAGCCTCTGCAACTAATTGCTGGTTTTGAGTTGAAAACTGTTTAATAAAAGCATGTAATAATACATACATTGTCAGCTTACATTGTCAGCTTACACAAGTGAAGCATATAGAAGGAGATATAGAGTTTATAACTCTTCTCAGTCTTTTACTTACATGTATTTTTCCTTCTGTTATTCCTTTGTCCTTTTTTTCTCTTTTTCCCAAACTCCCACGGCTCTCCCTCCATCGATCCATGATGTTTAGAGTCCATCTCTTTGTGGATCTCTCTGACAACCTTTTTTTCTTTTTGGCCGCTACCAAGGAGCTTTCTGCTGTGCCCTGATTGGCCAAAAATACACCCATGACATTATTCAACCCCCGGTTCCCGAAAGCCCCACTCTCTACCGGACTCCCTGTGTCCAGACCCGGGTTGGCGCTTCCCAAAGACCACACGTAGACCCTTGGGGTGAAGCCAGACTCTGATTGTTTTAGGGAGGAAGTTCTAGAGCTCTCAGTGCCTTCAGCAACCACAGTGCAGCTGTCCTTATTGAAAGGCGGTGAGGTCAAATGTGCAGCTCCTGGACGTGCACGTGGCACTTCCCCAGCATCGGGGCCATCATTCAGAACTCCAGCATCCTTTGACAGCCCCTCCTGACCCCTGGTCTGGTCTCCAACAGCCGACTCACTCCTCTCCTCACCCTCTGCCCCCACCTCACTCTCCCCCTTTCCCTTGTCCTCCCCCCCTCTCGCTTCCCTCCCTGACCCACCTCGTACCCCTGCCCGTGACTGTCGCTTGTCAGAGCCACGCCCCCTGAGAGGAAACTTCAGCCTCCTGCTCTTCAGCTGAGGAACTTCCTCTTCCTGCTTCCTACAGGGAGTGACGTCCCCCCCAGTGGAAGTCTGTGTCGGGTGTCCGTTTGTGCCACCCGCCAAACATTCCCTACCTGGAGGGGCAACGACAGGAGTCAGAGGCTGTTCCGACCATCCGCTCCCCATCACATGACTCGGGGGGGAGACACCCTGAGACCCAGAAAGAGGCTGGGACACCAGGTCAACGTCCCTGCTAGGCACAGCGCGGGCCCGCCACTGACCTGGAGCGTCCTTAAAGCCAGTCACCTTAGAGCCAAAGTCCGGAATCGCAAACTCATCCCTGGAGTCCCATTTCCTTAACGTGTGCCTGCTGGCACCGCCCCCTTTCCCTGCACCCATAGCCCGGCTGACATCATCAACGGGAGACAGCCCCACGTCCCCGTTGCTGCCGATGTTTCCTGCTAGTTTTGTCCGGAGAGAGGGGGACCTCTCTCCATCCTTGCCCGGGTCCTGGGTGTCTGAGGTGGGGCTGAGGGGGCTCTGCCGTCGCTGGGTGTCGGTGGCCGGCTGGAGCTTCAGCCTCTGGAGCATGGACTGGAGCAGGGCCTGGGTGTCCTGGGGGGAGCGGGGCTGAGACATCCCTGGAAACGGTCCCCTCTCTCACATCCGATCCTAGTGAGGTTGGCAATCCCTGTGAGAGAGAGAGAGAGAGTGAGAGAGAGAGAGAGAGAGAGAGAGAGAGAGAGAGAGAGAGAGAGAGGGGGAGAGAAATGGGGAGAGAAAGAGAGAGAGAGAGAGAGAGAGAGAGAGAGAGAGAGAGAGAGAGAGAGAGAGAGAGAGAGAGAGAGAGAGAGAGAGACAGACAGACAGACAGAGACAGACAGAGACAGACAGACAGACAGACAGACAGACAGATAATGAGAAAATATTGAGTGCATCCGGAAGATCCTGAGAGAGTTTCAAGTTGATTTGCCTCAAATGCAAGTACTGTACTTTGGAGGAGTATGTGTGTTTGCAAGTGTGTGTGTGTGGGCCTGCATACGTACTTGTGTTTGTCTGTGTCCTCTGTCTCACATGGGAAGCAAGTTCCGGTGAATCTCTTCTTTCACATTCCAGTCTTTTTCCATGTTCAGGCTTCCGAAGCACTTTCTGCTTGACAATGTATGCCTTTCACTCTCTTCAACTCCAAATCCTTCTGTCCGTTTCGATTCTTTGACCTTTTTTCTCCTTCGTTCACTCACAGGTTTTGAAAAGGTTTCTGCGTCACGACTGCACTCTTCTTTATGATGACTGTTCCCCTCTGTGTGCTGCCTGTGACCAAAACAGCACAAGCTGCCCGTCTCACCTATTGCTACTGCCGAAACTATATGTCTCTCTCTCTCTCTCTCTCTCTCTCTCTCTCTCTCTCTCTCTCTCTCTCTCTCTCTCTCTCTCTCTCTCTCTCTCTCGCTCTCTCTCTCTCTCTCTCTCTCTCTCTCTCTCTCTGTCTCTCTCCTTCTCCCACTATCTCACTAAACACGCTCTATATCTTTCTCACCCTTGTATCTCTCTATCTCTCTTCAGGAAGGCTGCGTGTGTCTCTTTCTGGAGTTCCGTCATTCCTCTCCTGGTATGATCCTTCATGTTAAGTCATCTCTGGGTGTCAGTAGGCAGTGAATGGAGTTCCACAAACTTGACACACCCAGATCAACGAGAAAGACCAGTGAGGCTAGATAACTTGTAACTCTGTCATCCTTCACAAGTAACAGTGGCTATGACTCTGTCTCTCTCTCTCTCTCTCTCTCTCTCTCTCTCTCTCTCTCTCTCTCTCTCATACGCACACACTTGCCAAACTCTTCTCTGTCACACTCTCTCTGTGGTAGGATACACCCTCATGTTTTTCACATTGTGGATATGGGGCCTTTCGATTAGACCTATTTGCTATTTTTATGTTTGAGCCTGATGAGTTGCAATAAAATTACCTCTACATGAGTATCATACAGGGAATTAAAAGTGTTTGATGCCATATGACAATTTGTGGCACTGAACTTTACAAATCGTATGTCTGTACGTATACACAAGTAGTACTCATTCTAAGTTCCTGTGTCAGAATGGAATCATATGAGAAACGGAAACACAGCTTTTAGACAGTAATATAAAAATTTGGTGTAGTTTTTTTAAGATACATATTTTATAACAAACACCTTCTGTTTTCTTTTGGGCATATCAGTGAAGCAATACATGGGATTCAAACCCAAGGCCTTTCAGTAAGGCCTCCGTTTACATGGTACACATGCTTAACCACTGAGCTACCAGGGTCCTAACACAACACAAACATGTTGGAAAATACATCCTTATGGTAAAGTGTTCTTTTTGTAAAGGAACAGTTTAATATAGCAGACATATTCCACTTTGTTTAAGGAAAACCATCAAAGCCAGACAATTTATGCCACTAATCATTGTGGCACCGACTATATAATGGAGGCTAACAATTTAACTATAGCTCAAAAAGTTTATGTTAGATGTTTAGTTCCAGCTATATTTCGATATGTAAAACAATTCTCAATTTGTATGTGCAGACACCAGTTCAATGCACCGACTTGTCACTCATCAACTCTGAAAGACCAGACAACTGCTCAAACGTAATACGTCCTAATTTACAGTAAGTACTCTACCCTGGCTTTTGCAGTTGTATATTGTTTGTATTGGTACCACTTAAGCTCAAGGTGCTTGTAGTAAGCATTAGTTAATTGAACATATGGCCTTAGTAAGCTTGCAATAAACACATTTTTATGTTAATAAGCATATGCAAATACATTGTGATTTGAATTATTATCTTATAAAGGCCTTATTACATATTAACTAATGCTCATCTTACTATAACCCTAACCCTAGCCTTACCCCTTATTAATATTTCTAACACTTATAGCCTTATTAATTTGAACAAGCATTGTAGAAGGGCCTTATTACTTAGTAACTAGCGTTAAGTACAGGAACCTTGACCTAAAGTGTTATATTTTCATTGTTTTGCAGTGTTGCATTGTTACACAGTTATACATTTGAACACAATTAACTACTAATTAAGTACGCAAAAAAAGAAAAAATACACAGGCTTGTACATCTATTGGGTCACATGGTCACATGGCCACATAACAATAGCGACTTTTTACATATTATCAGTCCATCCCTTCCCATGTAGTACACACATGTAACATTCTCACCATTCTTCTTTTTCTTTTTTCACAGTGGGAGCAGCTCTGTTAGACCTTTCCAAGCTGCTGCAATTGGTAACTGTCTCAAATACATTCAAATGACAAACTGCCTCCTAAATTCTTGTTTGAACTTCCGCCCTTTCCTCCAGCTCAAGTTTGATTGACGTAGTGGCAGACTCAAAAAATTATAAATGGCCACTTAACTGGCACAAAGCTGTCTATGTTGCTAAACAACTCTCAGAGACCCTCATTACATAACATGTTTATATGTGACAAAACACGATGCTGAACAAATCCTTTAACATTTCAATTTGGACATCAGGCATTTTTCTGCCATCGAATAAGACTTTTAAAAGTGTTAACAGTATCACACAATCATCAACTCAACATTTCAACTTGTCTGTTCCCCTGCAGGGGGACTAACCAATGCAGACCAAGAGGAGCTGCAGCGTCTGAAGTGCAAGTGGACCTGTAAGCTGTGTCTGGACCGGTGGGTCCACGTGGTCCTCATCCCCTGTGGTCACCTGGTGTGTGAGGAGTGCTCCAGCAAGCTGCCATCTTGTCCTTTATGCAGAGGCCAGATCCAGCACTGCTTGAACATCTCTTTCTCATAACCATATGCCTGCTAGACCGTTCAGCCCCTGGTCCAGCCCCTGGTCCAGCCCCTGGTCCAGCACCTGGCATTGGTGTTTCCATTTCCTCCAGCCATTTCCAAATTCTTTACATTTCAGCATTGCTACAACTATGTAACAGTTTTTTAAATAGCTGACTGATTTGTGATTTTGAGTAATAAATGGCAATATGTTTCGAGTTGGCTGTATTTTGTTTTGTATAATGCAATGTTCACATGCAATGCACACTTTGGTAACACTTTATAATAAGTCAACACTTTTTGGCATTTACAAAGTGTTAACTAATAGTTAGTTAATCCTTTATAAAACATTTTGAAACATTAACAATACATTATTAAATAGTTAATAAGCTTATTATTAAATACTATGTTGATCATTAATAAACACTGTTAAAAATATGTATTTTATTCATAATACAATTCATAAGGTGTTTGATAACTGCATTATCATACTTTATAGACAGCTTGTTAATATAGTTGCAAACCAGTAGTTTAAAAGGTGTTAATGGTACATGAGCTGGTATAGAAAGAATTAGCAAATGGTGAACAAACTATTTACATTACCTTTATAAAGCATGAGTAAATAACTAACAACATTTTTACTTGTCTTTAATTCATGTATGCCAAGTCGAATACAGGATGTAGGCTACACTATGCTTTGCAAATATCTTAACAACTATTTTATAAAGACTTACTAATGATGCAACTTCTGATTAGTAATGCAAGTTATAAAGCATTTACTAACTGTTAGTTAAGGCTTTTGCGTGACCTAATCTAAAGTGTGAACTATCTATGCCTTATTAAACATGAATACGCGGCTGGCATGACTACCCATTAGTCAATCAGAACGCTCGTACTGTTGTTGCAATTGAACCAATATGCTGTTCTTATTGGTCCAGAAGACGTTCTCAAAAGAGTTGTGATATGTTGCCTTGGAGATGTAGTGACGTCACCAGTACAAGGGCAGCTGATTGCTCTGACAAGATGGCGTCTGCTCCAGATTCGCCGTGTTTGATTTGGGATGTTCCCACGTATTGTTGTAGTATATGAGAAACCAAATGTTTACTCTTCGACAGGTCAGCAAACGCTTTGTCGCCTCAATTTGTTAAAACGATTTGTTTGTAAACCTAAGCTATTTCTTCTAAAAAACAAAAACACAACATCTATAGGCCTATAGTCTTTCTATAAATGCTTAATAAGGCATATATCACACACATAGTTCACACTTTAGATTAGGTCACGCAAAAGCCTTAACTAACAGTTAGTAAATGCTTTATAACTTGCATTACTAATCAGAAGTTGCATCATTAGTAAGTCTTTATAAAATAGTTGTTAAGATATTTGCAAAGCATAGTGTAGCCTACATCCTGTATTCGACTTGGCATACATGAATTAAAGACAAGTAAAAATGTTGTTAGTTATTTACTCATGCTTTATAAAGGTAATGTAAATAGTTTGTTCACCATTTGCTAATTCTTTCTATACCAGCTCATGTACCATTAACACCTTTTAAACTACTGGTTTGCAACTATATTAACAAGCTGTCTATAAAGTATGATAATGCAGTTATCAAACACCTTATGAATTGTATTATGAATAAAATACATATTTTTAACAGTGTTTATTAATGATCAACATAGTGTTTAATAATAAGCTTATTAACTATTTAATAATGTATTGTTAATGTTTCAAAATGTTTTATAAAGGATTAACTAACTATTAGTTAACACTTTGTAAATGCCAAAAAGTGTTGACTTATTATAAAGTGTTACCAAAGTGTGCATTGCATGTGAACATTGCATTATACAAAACAAAATACAGCCAACTCGAAACATATTGCCATTTATTACTCAAAATCACAAATCAGTCAGCTATTTAAAAAACTGTTACATAGTTGTAGCAATGCTGAAATGTAAAGAATTTGGAAATGGCTGGAGGAAATGGAAACACCAATGCCAGGTGCTGGACCAGGGGCTGGACCAGGGGCTGGACCAGGGGCTGAACGGTCTAGCAGGCATATGGTTATGAGAAAGAGATGTTCAAGCAGTGCTGGATCTGGCCTCTGCATAAAGGACAAGATGGCAGCTTGCTGGAGCACTCCTCACACACCAGGTGACCACAGGGGATGAGGACCACGTGGACCCACCGGTCCAGACACAGCTTACAGGTCCACTTGCACTTCAGACGCTGCAGCTCCTCTTGGTCTGCATTGGTTAGTCCCCCTGCAGGGGAACAGACAAGTTGAAATGTTGAGTTGATGATTGTGTGATACTGTTAACACTTTTAAAAGTCTTATTCGATGGCAGAAAAATGCCTGATGTCCAAATTGAAATGTTAAAGGATTTGTTCAGCATCGTGTTTTGTCACATATAAACATGTTATGTAATGAGGGTCTCTGAGAGTTGTTTAGCAACATAGACAGCTTTGTGCCAGTTAAGTGGCCATTTATAATTTTTTGAGTCTGCCACTACGTCAATCAAACTTGAGCTGGAGGAAAGGGCGGAAGTTCAAACAAGAATTTAGGAGGCAGTTTGTCATTTGAATGTATTTGAGACAGTTACCAATTGCAGCAGCTTGGAAAGGTCTAACAGAGCTGCTCCCACTGTGAAAAAAGAAAAAGAAGAATGGTGAGAATGTTACATGTGTGTACTACATGGGAAGGGATGGACTGATAATATGTAAAAAGTCGCTATTGTTATGTGGCCATGTGACCATGTGACCCAATAGATGTACAAGCCTGTGTATTTTTTCTTTTTTTGCGTACTTAATTAGTAGTTAATTGTGTTCAAATGTATAACTGTGTAACAATGCAACACTGCAAAACAATGAAAATATAACACTTTAGGTCAAGGTTCCTGTACTTAACGCTAGTTACTAAGTAATAAGGCCCTTCTACAATGCTTGTTCAAATTAATAAGGCTATAAGTGTTAGAAATATTAATAAGGGGTAAGGCTAGGGTTAGGGTTATAGTAAGATGAGCATTAGTTAATATGTAATAAGGCCTTTATAAGATAATAATTCAAATCACAATGTATTTGCATATGCTTATTAACATAAAAATGTGTTTATTGCAAGCTTACTAAGGCCATATGTTCAATTAACTAATGCTTACTACAAGCACCTTGAGCTTAAGTGGTACCAATACAAACAATATACAACTGCAAAAGCCAGGGTAGAGTACTTACTGTAAATTAGGACGTATTACGTTTGAGCAGTTGTCTGGTCTTTCAGAGTTGATGAGTGACAAGTCGGTGCATTGAACTGGTGTCTGCACATACAAATTGAGAATTGTTTTACATATCGAAATATAGCTGGAACTAAACATCTAACATAAACTTTTTGAGCTATAGTTAAATTGTTAGCATCATTAGCTATGTGCATCTCATTCTATCTTGTTTCACTATAGTCCTGACTCTACTGTGGTAATATACATAGATTAACTAGCCTAGTTATTACAAAGGTAACATTCTGAGTTTATTAATTGATAAACAAGTATTTACAAACAAAACTAACAAACCTTTGAATTTTCCATTGCTACTGGTAACTCGTAAACTGGTTAAACGCTTACGGACAACCACGTGCTAAAAATTTCCCATGAGCCGGATATATGATCCAAACATATTGTTCTCTAATAAGACTGTTTTGAGAATTTTTACAATCATTTTGAAAATTATTTAAAAAAAATATAAAGAGACAGTCATGAATGAGAACAAAAAGTATAATTAAAATAAATGTTTACTCTTATTCATCCTGGGCTGTCATGTAAGCCCTCCAGGTCCATCACGCCAACGTCATCCCACAGAAATATTCGCTCATTCTTTCAGATCAAGAACAGGGTCCATCACGTAAGTATATTAAGTGAGTGCACATATGTAAAGGTTGGATAAAAAAAAACATTCACTAATTCTTCAGTAAAATTTTTCATCAATATCGTTATGTAAAAAGATAAATTCAAATTATGATAATACATACGCTCCATCTAGGTTTCTCCATGATTTCTTTCTGTAAATCACCTTTAAGGATTCGTCTGTCCCCTCACAACTTCAATCCTTGAGATCCAGTGCTAAGTGTACTTCAACTAACCTGACTGAACAATTCTAGATGCCTAAGAGTAGATAACTACTCTAACTACCCAACCAAACACAGGACATTTGAAATATGCTGCCTAGCAGCATATTTAAAAAGGCTGTCTCTGATAGAGATTACATTTAGTCATTTAGCAGACGCTCTTATCCAGAGCGACATACAGTAAGTACAGGGACATTCCCCTGAGGCAAGTAGGGTGAAGTGCCTTGCCCAAGGACACAACATCAGTTTGCATGATCGGGAATCGAACTGACAACCTTCGGATTCCCTCACCGCTCAGCCACCTGACTCCCTAGAGATGGTTAAAATGCAGTGACATATTTTGAAAACTTAATTTTAAATAGGCGATATGTTTTAATCATATCATACCTGTAAGTAAGTAAATGTTTTGATTTCCATAGTAATGAATATGAAAAAAGGTTGTTACGATAGTAATAATGCTCTTTTAATAGGCTATATATCCCTTGATAAGTACTGATATATGGTGCATAACAAAATAATAAACTAATCTAGCATAATAAACACATTTAAAAATCATAATAAAATCTCCACAATAATACTAGTGGTCACTCCATTGCACTTACATGACAAACAGCATAATCTAATTAACTAAAAGTAGCCTACAAGTGTGCTCAAAATTCTTCATAGATAACTTCTCAATTTTGCTCACAAAGTGCACCAGATTGATTAATTTAACTTCAAAACAATAAATCTTCATCCTGGGGAGCACCCCACCACCCCCGGGCCGAGGAGCACCCCACCACCCCCGGGCCGAGGATCACCCCACCACCCCCGGGCCGAGGAGCACCCCACCACCCCCGGGCCGAGGAGCACCCCACCACCCCCGGGCCGAGGATCACCCCACCACCCCCGGGCCGAGGATCACCCCACCACCCCCGGGCCGAGGATCACCCCACCACCCCCGGGCCGAGGAGCACCCCACCACCCCCGGGCCGAGGAGCACCCCACCACCCCCGGGCCGAGGAGCACCCCACCACCCCCGGGCCGAGGATCACCCCACCACCCCCGGGCCGAGGAGCACCCCACCACCCCCGGGCCGAGGATCACCCCACCACCCCCGGGCCGAGGATCACCCCACCACCCCCGGGCCGAGGAGCACCCCACCACCCCCGGGCCGAGGATCACCCCACCACCCCCGGGCCGAGGATCACCCCACCACCCCCGGGCCGAGGAGCACCCCACCACCCCCGGGCCGAGGATCACCCCACCACCCCCGGGCCGAGGAGCACCCCACCACCCCCGGGCCGAGGAGCACCCCACCACCCCCGGGCCGAGGAGCACCCCACCACCCCCGGGCCGAGGAGCACCCCACCACCCCCGGGCCGAGGATCACCCCACCACCCCCGGGCCGAGGAGCACCCCACCACCCCCGGGCCGAGGAGCACCCCACCACCCCCGGGCCGAGGAGCACCCCACCACCCCCGGGCCGAGGAGCACCCCACCACCCCCGGGCCGAGGAGCACCCCACCACCCCCGGGCCGAGGATCACCCCACCACCCCCGGGCCGAGGATCACCCCACCACCCCCGGGCCGAGGAGCACCCCACCACCCCCGGGCCGAGGATCACCCCACCACCCCCGGGCCGAGGAGCACCCCACCACCCCCGGGCCGAGGAGCACCCCACCACCCCCGGGCCGAGGATCACCCCACCACCCCCGGGCCGAGGATCACCCCACCACCCCCGGGCCGAGGATCACCCCACCATATAATCCTGTGGGAAACACTGAAAGGGCCTAAGACAGATTCGAACAAACCATCAGCCACAAGGGCGCACCACAGGATGCTTTATGGTCCACCTGTACAAGTTGGTGAGAACAGGAATGCACATTGTATGCCCTCTCCTGAACAGAATGAGGAATAGAGATAGGGGCTGTATTAGTCAGGTGTACGAATGAGGTATTACAGCATGTGATACTGCAAGGTATTGTTGTGAGGAATAACGTGGTCCCGGTTCGTGGGACACCACCGGATAGAAAATCAGGAAATGGCGTACCTGAATGAAGAGAGTTCGTGTAACTTCGGCTCTTAGACTGCTCCTTCTCCTTCTCCTGGTAATCCTTAAATTGTCCCTTTCCGCCCGCCATACTGGTTTGTCTGATTGGTTAGCAGGAAAGACGCGCGTTATGGCGCCTTGAAGTAAACACAATTGAGCGCCTACCACTCCAGATAGCAATACAGACTAAAGTACTTGTTGGGTACTACTTTAATATAACCTGTTGCAATCTTAGCCGAATTGCGATATACTAGTGTAGTCGCTTTTAGAAACTTTTTGGATCTAGCCAACTAGCTTGGTGTCCTACTTAGTGCTTTGTGATCAGCTAACTTGCCACTGGTGTGCCTGGTTGTGTATTCCAGCTAGTGCTAGATAGTTTGGTTAAGTTGGAGTAGTTGTCCGTTATTATGTCTGTCATATCTTTCTGATACAGTTCCGCTACATTCCACGACGATTCATTTTGTCGTAGTCAGTGTCGGGTTTGACACCCCTGGAGATGGACTGCGTTGTGACTGGGGGCAACGTGAAAGGTAGCTATCCGTACAGTAGCGACATATGAACAGATCTGATTGCGTGTCATGGCTGCATACCATGTCATTGTTGAAAATGGTGTGTGTTTACACAGTTCTGGCCAAGGCCATCCATTCTCTGTCCAGGATAGGTGATGAACTTTACCTGGAGCCTCAGGAAGACGGCGTGAGTTACGACCACGCACACACGCATGCCGACACATACTCCCCTAAACACTTCAAAATGTGCTTATAATACCCATGTCTGTCTCTTGTCTCACAGCTGGCCCTACGGTCTGTAAACTCCTCGCGATCTGCATACGCCTGCTTCCTCTTTGCCCCACTCTTCTTTAGCAGGTGTGTGTGTGTGTGTGTGTTTGTATTATAGTGAGCAAGAAAGAGAAATATATATAATAACATCCACCGTTTTTGTACAGGTACACCATCCCATGTGGCCATGCCTTCCGCTGCAAGATGGCCATTAAGGTACTGAGAATGAAGCCAGAGTAAACCTGGCCTCCACATTGGAGACTTTAAGAACTGAAATAAGTGACGTGTCTGTCCTGTGTCACGCTACTGTACCTCCCTCTGTCAGTGTGTCCAGGCCGTGTTCCGGTCCCTGTCCTCTCTGGAGAAGACGGTGGAGAAATGTCACATGGAGCTGGACGGAGAGAAGAGCCGCCTCACCTTCACCCTGCACTGCAAGCACGGTACGGTACCACAGGCTAGCCTATGGCTCCTTATCGGACCTCTTCTTGGAGAAGGGAGGATTCTCTGACCGAACGTATGAAGCCAAAACTATGTGTTTCTCATGTGCGTGTGTGTCTGTGTGTCTCAGGCCTGCTGAAGACGCACAACCTGTCCTTTCAGGACAGCGAGAGTCTGCAGGCGGTGTTCGACAAAGGAAGCGCCGTCAACGTGCTCCGCGCCCAACCCCGGTCCGTACGCCCTCTTTGTTTATCCTCCTCATCCCACCAGCTCTCTCTCCGCCTCTGGTTGTCCTTGCTGAGCACCCCTCTTTCGCCGTCCCCGCCTTTCAGGTTGCTGGTGGACACCGTACTGCACTTCCCTCCCTCTCTGGAAGAGGTGAGCGTGACGGTGAGCGGCGACCGGGTGTGGTTCAGGAACCACGTGGACGAGGAGGCGGGTACGTCTTCCGGCCCCCGTCGAGGCGTGCTCTTCTGCGGCTGTCCTCCCGTCTATGGAAACCAAAATGACTCTTTGTGTCTCCTTCCGTTTCTCCCTCCCTCCCTCAGAGCAGTCCAAGGCCATGCTGACCGAGCTGTGTTTGAGTTCGGACGAGTTTGACCACTTTGCTGTTGGATGTCAGACCTGTGTCACATTCTGCCTTAAAGAGTTGAGGGTGAGGAAGGGAGAGGGAAAGGGAGAGCGGGTGGGATCACGAGCTCTGAGACAGGAGACCATTGTTACTTCCTGATTTCTGTCCACTGTTTGTTCAAGTTGATCAGTCATCTTACGTCAGTGATTTGTCTTCCAGGGCTTGCTGATGTTTGCAGAGTCGGCTAGTCTCCCTGTCTCAGTGCACTTTGATGAACCAGGAAAGTAAGAACACACACACACACGGTTTGGTTATGCTTTAGCATTAATGTCTATTGATCAATTTCAGCAATTGATGTGTGTGTGTGTGTGTGTGTGTGTGTGTGTGTGTGTGTTGTTCAGGCCCGTGGTATTGTCTTTAACAGATAGTGTCCTGGAAGTTAACTTTGTGCTCGCCACACTGTCGGACGACTCTCAACCCAGTAACCATAACAATAACAACACAAAAAGGTAAGTGCCGCCAGATCCTTAAATAAAAACAAGGGAAAAGTACAGGATTCTAAATGAAAAGTGTTTCGAGTGTGTACAGGTCAACTTGTACAATTTTCTCACTCAAGTACATTCAAGGAGCTCTAAACTAGAAGTCCAGAGCAGCTTGTAAGCTGGTTTGTATGCATATAAAGCTGGTCCTTACCCAGAATCCTCTCCTCTCTCCCCAGAGCTCCCTTGCCGCCCCCTCCTGACGACTTCATGAACGACGACATCGACTCTTACCTCATCGCCATGGAGACCAGTGAGGTAGCGGGTCCTTCTGCCGTGCGTTGCCCCTACCCCGACATCCCTGTCAAAACCCCTATACCTACACCAGCCGATAACAGAGGAAGACTGGACAGTGAGGAGGAAGAGCAGGAGGAAGATGCTGACCAGATAGAGAGACCACCCAATAAAAAGGTACGTTCCATTTGTGTCATTTTATTAGAACATACTCTTTTTACTCCATGATTTGTTGTAAATCGCCTTGTCTAAACTGTAATACTAATTGTCCTTCAAATAATACCTCTGTCCACTTTGTGCTCCCCCATATCTCCTTGTCTCTTAGTTCCGTTCCCTATTTTTTGGATCCGTGTTCCCCACTTCCTCCCAGTTGACCAATCAGACGATCAAGAGCCAGGAAGTGCTAGCCAGTGACAGCGAGGACGATGCTCAAGAGGCATCGCCGTGACGGACATGGGAAGCAGACGGGATGTTAGGAGTGTGTGTGTGTGTGTGTGTGTGTGTGTGTGTGTGAGATGGATGCCAAATGAACATTGCAAATGGACTGCACTGACACTGGACTGCACAGTATGGATATTGTCTCTTAAAATACATTTCTAGGATCTGAACATCTGGGATACAGCTTTCTCTTCTTAATATGGTATTTGCAGCGTTGCTACGGGAACCGCACTGACATGTTTTCCTGGGAGTCAGGAAACAAAAACAAACAGCTTTTCTTTTTTTTTTGATTGGACCGTCATAACGAGGCTGTCAGAATTATGAGGAAATGAACAATAAGCACTTCCTGTTTATTTTGGCATGTGTAGAGATCAATGAATGTACACAAGCCCAAGAATAAAACAAACAACATTCTTAACTCAATTTGACAATATTGTTTTTATTTTTCCCCCGGATAATCTCATGTGGATTTATCTCATAATACATTTATTTAGACTTCAAAGGTGCATGTTTTGTTTCTGTGTGTGTGTGTTTTAGAAGTAGGCTTCAGCATGGGAATGTTTTTGGTGACCAAGTGTCTGTGAGGGGTTTCCAGGCACATCACTGCTGCTCTTATTGCCCTGCACCTGGAAACTCTTCCCTCTCGTCTGCGGTTTCCTCCTCTCCTTCTCCGCCTCCTTCTTCCTCTTCTTTTGCAGCTTCTCCTCCTCTTTCTCCCTCCTCTCCTGCTCCCTGCGTCTCCTCCGCCTCTCCCTGGAGCTCAGCTTCTCCTCTCCCTCGTCCACGCTCCTCTGCTCCACTGGCCCGTCGCTGAAGTCCTGGATGAGGATGGTAGGGACGGGGACCTTGCCCCGGGCCGGCTCCCCTCTGAGCCTGCGGAACAGGCCGAAGCGTCTGGGGGTGCTGGCTGGGTCCTGGGGAGGGCTGGCTGGGTCCTGGGAGGTACAGCTCTGGCCAGGCGGGGCTGGGTTAGACCCACTTGGAGGTGAGGCTGAAGGCTGGGTGCTTGCAGGGTCTGGGTGAGTTGGCTCACGGTCGGGGTGATGGGTCTCAGAGATACTCGGGTCAAAGTTAGTGTGAGCTTGATTTGAATGTGTAGGGACTGGTGGATTGGTGGGTTGTGATTGTTTCGAAGCTGTCGGGGTTGTGTTTGATTGGTCAGGAGGGGATAGCTGGGGGGCGGTGAAGAGGTCCTCAGAGAGCCTGCGGGGGGGTCGTGACCCACGGGAACTGGAGGATTTGCGGAGGCGGAATTCTCCAGAAGGACTTGGGTGGGGTGGGTCATGAAGCAACGGATCCCTTTTAGACAGACTGTTGGGCGGGTCAACAGTGTGTGTCGTCTCTGGGTTGCCAGATTCTGTCCTTGTGTCTGCGATAGGGGAAATATCCCCCTGGTTTTGAGGATTTGCGTTGCCAGGTTTGGGGGAGATGTTCTCTGCCACAGTTTCAATCTGCACTGATACAGTGATGTCTGATGAAGCATTCTGGGTGGGCAATTCAAATATGTCATCTTCTGTTTCTCCTTCGGGTTCTCTCTTGTTTTGGTTCTCCTGTTTCTCCTCTGGAACGCTAGTGATTTGACTGTTTCCTTCTTCAGATCCGGTCTGTTCCAGAGGGGATGGATGTACTGAACTACATTTCCCATCAGGCTCTGTAGCAGAGGCATGGTCCTGGCAAACAATGCTGTCTTCCGGTATAATAGTTCTAGAGGTATCTGTGGGTGGCTGAATGTCTGCTTGTGACTCAATGTCACCCTTTCCTGTTTCAATTTGAGTACGTGTGTCTATCTGTGTATGATCTGTTGTCTCTTTGTGTTCAATGAACTCTGCCTCACATTTTCTCTCTGACTGTGTGCGTGCATCTGACTCCATGTCCGATTCCCTCTCTGTAACTTTGCACACGACTGAATCCGAGTGTGTGTTCGTCTCCAGCTTTTGCGGCGCCTCCATCTTTGTTTCCGGCGTCACTGGCGTCTCCGATTCGCCATTCTCCCCCTCCGCCTGTCTCACTGCATCGGCGGACTCTGTCTGTCCTGCCTCTGTGCGAGGCACCTCGTGGTCACAGAGTGGGCCTGTCTCTGGTTCTCCTCCTGTCAGGGCCGTTGCACTTTCACCTGCCTCTTGTGTCTCTGTCTCCAGTGGCTCACCAGCATCTGTCCTCATCTCTGTGTGTCCGTGTGAGTCCCCCTCCACTGCCTCCACGTCGGTCTGCCTCTCCTCCTCGTGTTCGTTCTCTCCAACTGTGTGTGTCGTGGCTTTTTCTGTCAGCGTGTCTGTGGGTGTGTCAGTACCCTTTCCTGTGTCAGCCCGGGTGTGCGTCTGGAATTCTGGGTCTTCGTCCTCCCTGTCCTCTCGGTGGGTGGAGTTCTCTGCGTCTGCGCCTCTCTGGGGCTCTGTCCTAGTTTCTTCCTCCATTTTGTCTGACTCCAGGCCTGTTTGTGGCCCTGTGTCTGTCTCTGTGTTGATACTTATTTCTTTGTGAACCATGTGTGATTTGGTCTGTCTACTTCCCTTCTCTGTGTGCTTCTCGGTCTCAATATCTGTCCCTGCCTCTCTCTCTGGCTCTATATCTGTCCCTGCCTCTTTCTCTGTGTCTAGCTGTGTCACTGCCTCTCTCTCTGGCTCTATATCTGTCCCTGCCTCTTTCTCTGTGTCTAGCTGTGTAACTGCCTCTCTCTCTGGCTCTATATCTGTCCCTGCCTCTTTCTCTGTGTCTAGCTGTGTCACTGCCTCTCTCTCTGGCTCTATATCTGTCCCTGCCTCTTTCTCTGTGTCTAGCTGTGTCCCTGCCTCTCTCTCTGGCTCTATATCTGTCCCTGCCTCTTTCTCTGTGTCTAGCTGTGTCCCTGCCTCTCTCTCTGGCTCTATATCTGTCCCTGCCTCTTTCTCTATCTCTAGCTGTATTCCTGCCTCTCTCTCTGCCTCTGTCTCTGCATCTAACTTTTCTGCCCCTCTCTCAGTCTCCTTTCTGGGCCCTGCATGTACCTCTTTCCCTGTCTCTAACTCTGTCCCTCCCTTTGCCACTTTCTCTGAGCCTGAGTCTGTTCCTGCCTCTGTTCCTGTCCCTGCCTCTGTCCCTACCTCTGCCCATGCCTCTGTTCCTGTCCCTGCCTCTGTTCCTTTCCCTGCCTCTTTTCCTGTCCCTGCCCCTACCTCTGTCCTCAGCTTTGTGTCAGTCCCTGCCTCAGCTTCTGTCGTGGTATCGATCACTTTGTATGTCCCTCTCACGTGTTCCTTCTCCCTCAACCGTTCATCCCTCTCTTCCTGCATGTCCATGGTGTCAGACCTGAGGTCTGCTACCTGACCCTGATCGTTCCTGCTACTCTGCAGTACTGGAACCTGTGATTGGTGGAGATCATCCGAGGTAGCACCATGTTCATGGATGGGTTCTTTGACCTCTCTCTGGTCCTCCGGGGCTTGAGAGAGTTGGCCGGTATCGGTTCTCTTCTCCTCCTCTGATGGTTTCCTGGGCGGCGGTGGGCTCCCTTGGGGTTCTCTGTGCCCAAGCGGAATACTGGGCTCCCACATGGCCTTCTCCTCCTCTTCTAAGATGCCTTGCATCATCGCTGGGCTGCTATCCATCCAGCTCTCCCTCCTCAGCTTCTCTTCTCCCTCGCCCCGCTCCTCCCTCGCCGTCTCCGAAGCCTTCCTCCCTGTAGTCCACCTCTTGCGGAGGAGCGAGGGCGAGAGGGAGAGGCTGGAAGGCGAGCGGAGGAGAGGGAGAGAGAGATTGCCCTTCTGCCTCTCCTTCCTGTCGCGCTCGGCCTCCTTCTGCCTCTCCTTCTCCCACGCCATGCGGTAGCCGTAGCAGCGGCCCCGGGGGTCGAAGGTGGAGGAGGGTCGGTCGTTCTTCCATTTCTCCAGCTCTCGCTCCGTCTGCCTCTCCAGGTCTCTCCCTGACAGCGGCACAGAACACACCTGGCGGTCGGAGGGAGAGAGGGAGAGAGGGAGAGAGGGAGAGAGGGAGAGAGGGAGAGAGGGAGAGAGGGAGAGAGGGGAGTCAGACCATAGTTGTACCTCGGGTATGGACTGTCCTTTGTATATAGGTAAAGGTACTGTATATTTAATGTAAAAAACAGCATAGGTATCATATGTGAGGTACTGTCTGTCATATCCATAAGCTTTTCCTATCAGTGTAACTGACTGTAGAGAAGGTGCATCTTTCAAAGTGTAAGGCCAACAAGTCTGTGTTCTCATTGGCCAGAGATGAGCAGTCCCTCCTCCACATGTTCCATTCTATTGGTCGTCCCATGTCCCGATGCTGATAGATGTGATCAACACCAGTGGGCAGCCCTGCACAACCCTGTCTCACCTCTGAGATGAAGGCGTTGTCCTCCTGCTGGATCTCCTCCCTGATGGACCTCAGCTTCTCGAGAGTCTCCATCTGGCCCTGGCACTCCTTCCTCTGCTCGGCCCGGCCCAGGACGCGACGCACCAGCACCACCGCCACCTGGAACAGCACCCGCACCCCTGGGAGGGTGGGGAGGAGAGAGAGAGAGAGCGAGAGAGCGAGCGAGCGAGAGAGAGAGAGAGAGAGAGAGGTGACCCACACATGACAGGGAAAGGAAGTACATGTTTAATAAAGGCCTTCACACCTGGGAGAACCTGTCATGGCAACACCCTGGTTTAGAAAGTGACGCGCTCTCTGAGGCTTGAGAGGTGGGGGGCAGGGACCCAGGTGAGGTGTGAAGATGGATGGATAGACAGATAAATGGGATGGAGGCATCAGATGATGACTCAATGTTTTTTTGGCATGGATTGAGTCCTACCATAACAGAAGAAGAGGTCCCAGACTCGTAGCAGTGTGTTGAAGGGGAGGTGACGTGTGTACAGGCACATCAACCAATCGGTGGCAAACATGAGAGGCTCCACCCCGTGTTTCTGCAGGTGCCTGTGGGCCGCGGGACACGCCCTCTTTAGAACCCAGGTGAGGATGGCGGCGTCGAACAGAACCCCCTCCTGTCAAAACAACGCAAATGATGTTTGAACAGTTTGAACAGTTTCTACAACTCCCTCTTGAGGTTCGGTTGGTATGTGAGTTCACTTAGTGTTCCTAGTTTGTAAATTATAGAATAATACATTTCTCCTCATCACAATTGCTCATAGGGTTTGTGTGTATGTGTAGAGAGATTCCTCACCAGCAGGGGGCTGTAGTAGCCAGGCAAGTACTGTTCACTGATCTGCACCAGGCACCAAAAGGCTTCCTGCAGGATATACACAGAGGAGGACAAGGATACCTTTTCAGTTGATTGTATATTCTAGAAACCCCTTTAGATTGGCAGAGGTTATAGCACATTTCAAGCCAAAAAAATGCACTTGAGGCACCTTTAACACTAGCTCAGAATAGTCATCCAGAGATTCCTTCTCTATGAACCATCACCTGCTTGAACCTGGATACTGTAGGTGCAATGTGTAACACTAATCTTTGTGTGTGTGTATATGTTTGTGTGAATGTGTGTGTGGTACTAGCGTACCTCAGCAGGCATGTTCATGAGCAGCACAGCAGCGACGGGCCCCTGGGCCTGACAGTAGCCCTCCTCAGGCTGGTACTGGGTGAAGGCCTTCAGAACCCGGAACAGACCACGCTGGCTACACACACAATCACAGGAAACGGTGTCATCAATATCTAACAATAAAAGGAGGCTCTCTGTGTCTGGTTCTTCAAGTATCTTCATAACTGGGCACTGTATGAAGTTGAAATTCGCCAGATGTATTGATCAGGGCCCAAGGATGTGCAGTGTTGCGTGCAATGTTGTTTGGATTACGGGTTTGCCACTACTAAATATAAAAACGTGTTTGCTTTTATGTTGAGCTGCATTAAGCGATGGCGCTAAGGATCTCACGTGCCATCATCAGGCCCTGCACTAGTTAAGCTAATGGAGAATGATTCACTTCGGGGTAACGGGTATTCAAATTTAGGAGCTGTTGCTTGTTGACATTACATTTAGCAGACGCTCTTATCCAGAGCGACTTACAGTAAGTACAGGTACTTTCTCCCCGAGGTAAGTAGGGTGAAGTGCCTTGCCCAAGGACACAACGTCATTTGGCACGACCGGGAACCGAACCAACAACCTTCTGATTAATAGCCCGACTCCCTAACCGCTCAGCCATCTGACCCCCATACATATGAGACATATGAGAAGTGATGAAATATGAAATGCAGTAGACAGAGAGGGAGCAAAATGGCGCCATGTGTATCTTGTATCTGTTATAGTTTTTTTACCCATGACCGTCCTTGGAGACAAACATCTCATGGAAGGGGAACTGGCGGTCCAGGTCTCTCTCGATCACGTCCACCCAGCTCTGCAGCGCCTGCTTGGAGTCCAGAGACTGAGGCAGAGGGAGAGACCATACAGGGAGAGAGACTATGACAGTTACACACTCTACGATCATTAACAAATTACAGTATTTCTCCTGCAAATCATCTTCTCTAGCTACAACGTTACAGTACTACTACGAAGAGACTATTCCCTTGGTGTCTCCTCTGTCTCCTACCTTGTAGAGGTCAACGTTCCTGTTCATTTTGTCTGTGGCTCCACAGAGCAGTGGCCAGCACTTAGCCCTGAGGGATGCTGGGATACCCTTCTGACACTGCTCTTTGACCTGGGGGACAAACACAGGTGATGGATACAGAGCATGGATCATGTGTCTTGCGCTATTGAGCCAATCCATCTGAAACTGCTCCTTTAACAGACGAATAATCCTTTCTAAAATCTCAACTTTAAGAGCGGCAGCTTGTTCTGGCGTCCTGCCTTATCGGCCTGTAATGTTACCCAGACGATAAGAGGGTCTCCGTGGTCCATGAAGGCCTACGTGTCGTGTGTGACACGTCTCCTTCATACCCAGCCTAGTGGCTGCTACACACCTTGCTGGTCTTCTTCTGCAAGACACGATCCCATTGGCTGATGAGGTTGATCCACTTGGCCTCCCTCTGTCTAACCAACTCGGGGAGTGGTCCCTCGCCCCTGCAAACAACGCAAGCAGCAACACCCCCACATTCATGTAACGTCTCAGTACCACCCCGTTCCCACGTCTGGGTTTTTTTTTTTAGGGCAAAAGCCTTGTCAATAGAATAAATAAATAAATAAAACCTTTAGGTTTTGTCACAGAGAGACGACGACGCAAAGTAACACAGGAAACAGGAAAACCACACGGCGGTGGTGTCAGGATGTTCGTTTGCAGTCGCTGGGTGACTGCTGCCGACGGACACTCTGGTGTGCGTGCTGAGGCACGAAATAAGTGATGCGGGCTTCAAAGAATGCACTGTGACACCGTGCATCTTTTGTCTGTCTAACAGAAATGACGTACCTCTACTAGCATCCCTCTGAACCTCGGTGTTTGTTCACTCACAGCGAGAGAGAAGGACAGAAAGGAGAGAGAAAGAAAGGAGAGAGAGAGGGGTGTTTGGGTTTCCCGGAGGGAGAAGGAGAGCAGGAGGTCTCTCAATGAGGGTACTGACCCGGCAGTGAAGCCGTTCCTCAGAAGGAAACCAAATCGGTCTGTCTCCATGCCCTCCGTGACCCGTGACCCTGTGTCAGGTCCAGAACCTTCCTCCACACCCGGGTCTTTTGGGGTTGGAGTGGACGGACTCTGCATGTTCCTGAAGAGAAAGGAGATGATGACACACTCAGTCAACACTAACTGACAGTTGCTGTAGGAGGGATGAGTTATCAAAATCATTGTTTTGCTACCCTACCCAAATGGGATTGTATTAGATGTCAAAGCGAATGGGGACATTTCCCGCTAATATTACAATACTATTTACTGCTATGTTGCTTCAGATGTAATATCAATTGCCTAGAATAACTATAAGAGGAACAAGTGAGATTGTATGTCCAAGAAAATACTACCATCACCAGATTCATCTGTAGAGTTCATGCAGAAGTACAAACCTTGTCAACTTCCTGTCTCTCTAACCCTGTGAACTAAGCCACACCTCGAGCCGGTAATGTTAAAACTGATCAACTGATCGGACAAATACCTTTAAATGTCCAACTCCACTGATGTTTCAGTTGGTGATGTTGCTGCTGGAGAGAAGTGTTTTCTCCTCAGAAGACTGTAGAGGAAGAGAATTTCTGTATGACTTCCTCTTGTGTGTGAGTGTCTGTGTGTGTGCGCGCGCAAGCAACAAATAGAAAAAGATGTAAAGCTGTTGTTTATATGGTGTTTTTGCCATATGTGATACTGTGGTGATAACAACAACAAATAGTTTGTGTTAATGCTGAAATATACAGTTTGTATTATATTATCAAGAACCATGAGCAGTCTCACCAAAACTGGGAATTGTAAAAAACTATTTAGACAAAATTTATTTACGCCACATTTTTCACATTTACATTTAGTCACTTTTCTCTGTCCAGCCTTATATGCCGTCCTTACTTCCTCTGTGTGCGGTTCTCTAAATAAATTCACCAGCCATCACTGATTTAAGGCCAATGCTACCCCTAGTGGCTGTCAACTGAAGCCACGCACAAAGTGAGACTCAGCTGGCTGCACAAGGTAGGCTTCCACCTTCAGTTGATTCTGGTAGGCTAATACTTTGTGATAAACTCAATATGTTTGAGAACATTTACACATAACGCATATGTATTATTATTCTAGTCCAAACTAAGAAGACTACTTGAATGGAAGGTAACTGTGTTTGTTTATCAGAAACATACCCGCTGAACCGCATCGATAAATGCGCTTCACTGATATGGAAGTTTATATATCTTTGATCTTGAATCACATGTCCACCATCACAGAGTTTTATTTCGTTTTGCAGTTTCATGTGTTTAGTTCCTGAGATAGTTATCAAGGGTGCGTAAACTTAGGTTGTGTATTAGCATGAGGATTTAGTAAGCGTATTTCATTATTCAATCCAGTTAATGAATGCCATTTTATGTGAGCTATATTTACTACTGCTTTTTGGGAATGTCCCCGAGCGAAACGTATTTTCCTGACGGCTTTATTTGTAGGGTCAGATGACGTATCTCGGATTTGGGCCGTCAGATTAAAAGCAAGCTGGTACTGTAGCCTACATGCGGGGCAATCAGCTGGCAGAATGTGGAGTACCTCACAAACTAGCAACATTCTGCCAAGTCAAGATGTCTGGAGAGTGAAGAAAATGAGAGCTGTTTTCTGTTGAATTGAAGTTTCCTTAGTTGGGAAGTAATTAATTGTTTCTAAGCCATGCCATTCATTGTACTCCTAAAATCGTCTCTCTCTTTCTTTCTACTAGCTTGTTTTGCTGTGATGTCTTCTTCCTTGCGTGTGCTGTATTTCTCACCTAGGCCAGGTAAGTTGTCATAAGGCCAACTTTTTCCTGAGATTAGAGATCTCGGGCCCACTGAGACCTTCTGTGGTGTGGTTGTGGAGTGGGTATCTAACCTGTAGTCTCACATGCTCATGGAGCAGCCAAAATGGGGGAATTGGCTTCAACATCTTTGCTCTGTGTCCTGGCCAGGCACATTTGGAGTCAGTCCTGGTTTGGTCCGTCACTTCAGCCTCAGTGTGCAGAGAGAGGCCTACAGTGAGTGAAATACAAATGAGGAGTGCTTATAATCACAACCGGTCATTCTCTTATTTTCAAATGACTGCATGTGACAAGCAGGTCAACTGGCAGGTGCCATGTTTGGGGAAAATGTATGAGACGATCTCCTTTTATTTAACTAGAGTATGTGAACAATCAAGAACAGCCCACAGATATGAAGTCCATCACAGACAGAGCTGCACAGACACTCCTGTGGACTGAGCTTTTCAGAGGTAAAATACACACACTCACACACACACACACACACACACACAAATAAGGGTACACGCACACTCCAGATTTCTCACACTTCTCCAGGTTTGGGAATGACTATGAGCTACCTGTTCCGTGAGCCTGCCACCATCAACTATCCGTTTGAGAAAGGTCCCCTGTCTCCACGTTTCCGTGGCGAGCACGCCTTGCGCCGTTACCCTAGCGGAGAGGAACGCTGCATTGCCTGCAAGTTGTGTGAGGCCATCTGCCCTGCACAGGTACACAACACACACACACCTTGTACCACATTTCCATCATGGGTGATATGCAGTGTTGCTACTGTGCTCTCTGCTGCCCCCTGTGTTTTCCCCAGGCTATCACCATCGAGGCAGAGACGCGTGCTGATGGTAGCCGCAGGACCACCCGCTACGACATTGACATGACCAAGTGCATCTACTGCGGCTTCTGCCAGGAAGCCTGTCCTGTCGACGCCATTGTGGAGGTGTGGGAGTTTGTGGCACATACAGTTCCAATAAAGAGACTTCCTTAATACTTGTAGGTCTGGGGGTTGATTTAAGGCCAGATGGTGTCATGTGAAAAGCATTGGTCTGGGTAAGGGAAGAACTACGTTGTCAAGTCAAGTGGTTTTTAGTGTAATTTCAATCATATACGGTTGTACACATTGAAACGAGACAACATTCCTCCAGGACCATGGTGCTACGTGAACAACATATTTTTTTGGTAGGCTAATAAAGTTCTTGCAATGTTCCTGAACATTTGTCACATTCTTCCTTTCTTCTTCCTTAGGGACCAAATTTTGAGTTCTCCACTGAGACCCACGAGGAGCTGCTGTACAACAAGGAGAAGCTTCTCAACAATGGAGACCGATGGGAGGCTGAGATTGCTGCCAACATCCAGTCAGACTACCTTTACAGATAGACACAGGAACATACCCGTGTCATACTGGAAAATGACTTGGCTTTTTAGTATCTCAGAAATCGCTACTGTTAAGAGAATAACAATAATTAACTCCACAGCAGACCAATAGAGCCAGCATGCACGGGCATATAAACACGCACAAATGTACAAGCGCACAAATATGCAGTAGCCTATTAATTTATGTTGAAAAGATGTGGATTGAATCTGAGGGAATGAATGCTGTGTCCAAGTGATGTATTTTGGTAACTCCTGAAATAAGAAATAGTAAAGAGTAGGCCTAATCTGAATAAATGTCAAGTCTCTTGAAATATGAAGAACAGTTATCGAAAGTGTCTGTTTCATTTGAAGTGTTTCCTGAAATTGTCATCATAAAATAAGCATCATTAGGTTGATTGAGAATTAAGGCTGGCACAAGGAACTCAATTATTTACATTTAGTATCATAAAACAACCGAGGAGCTTATGCTTTAAAAAAAAAATATATAGGCTATATCTTTTTTTGCCGTTGCACACAAATGCGTTTTACCGCTTGAGATGATCACATGACATGGGCGGAAACTGACTCATATCCCACGCTGAATCTCCCGCGAACGCAGCCATTTACTCTTTCCCTCTTCGCTTCAGCGCCGGGTGAGTCTCTGCATTTTCCCTGATGTCGTGCAAATCTAAATTCAATTTACAGTCATTATTTTCATATTTTTGCCACACTACATACATTCAGGTACGCAGTGTGTGCATTTTTATATATTTAAGAATGATGATTGTGCTGTCAAATGGCGTTATTGACTGAGTTTTTGTCTTATCTCATGCTAACATGGCATTTTAGCCATTTAGCTAGCTTTGTGATAAGAATGGCTTCCATGCCGTGCTATGGCTAACAGGTTAGCAAGCTAGCGAATTAGCAAGGAAGGCTAGGATCCAGGTCTTTTAATATTGTTGTTCTGAGTTTTTATTTATTTACAGCTAATTAAATTACAGTAGTTAATCATCACTGTTAGTTTCTGGTAGTGATCTATTAAACGAAGAATCCTCTGCGTACATAATTCATGAACTAATCAATATATTTGAACTGGCTAACCATGGAACAGAGTTTTGCGTGTTGTGCATTGTTCCAGTCGAAACTAGAAAAGTGCGGCAGCGCGCTGTATGGCGCACTACCAAACTAGCTAACTAGAGCTAAGCTAGCCGCATTTATCAATGCCAGCCAGCCACGTTAGCTAGCGACTGGTTACGTAAACCCAACCCTTCTAATGGTCATTAAAAATACAAAAATTATGAATACTAACTATTAGTATAATCTCCGTCTATTCCGGTATGAGAGAACAATGCAAGCGCTAAAATAGGGATGCTTTGTACAATAGAGATGGCGTAATGTGCTTATACCGCCCAAAAAAACAACTTGGCTAGCAGCAGTGTTAGCAATGTTGCTAGCTCTCACGAGAGCGTGCAGCTCGACACTGCCGAACGTGTGTTTGTTTTGCAGACTTGCTATTTTCACCAACAGCTAGTTTTGCTCCTAATTTGACTGGTAGAACGTAGTGTACTACCAGGTAATCGAAGCGTAACGTTAGTGAAGTGACACTAACAATTCTTTCATGTTATCCAGGAGAACACGAGACCACGACAGAACAACAATGGCAGAAGTCGTCGAACCATCGGTCCAATTTAAGGTAGGTTCCCAAACATGGCTAAATTAGATGGCATGTCGGTGAGTAGCAGAGGAACCAATATCGACCTGTTCATATCCCTCTCACAGCTTGTATTGGTGGGAGATGGAGGAACGGGAAAAACAACTTTCGTCAAGAGACACTTAACGGGCGAGTTCGAGAAGAAATATGTTGGTAAGTCTCTAACAATTTAAATTGACTGCATTTTGTTTCATAACAGTAATTTCAGGAGTTGATGGCAGAATATATGTGACTACAACAACTACCCAGAGGCCAGTATCAAGTTGTAGAATGCTTAGTCATGTCAGATTGAAGAAGTGCTATGCAGGTGCACCCACCCAAGTGCACCCACCCCCAGGTATCTGTAAGGAATGTGAGTCATGGCCGGGACCCAAAATGGCCCAGAATGTTCCTCCAATGGAACACAGCCAGCATTCTGGAACTGCAGAACACTGCATTGAGTTGCTTTGTGTGTTTAAACTTGTCCCCCCCCCCCCCCTGTCCAGCCACTCTGGGAGTAGAGGTTCACCCGCTGGTCTTCCACACCAACAGAGGGCCCATCAAGTACAACGTGTGGGACACAGCTGGTCAGGAGAAGTTTGGTGGTCTCCGCGATGGCTACTACATCCAAGGTAGGCCACTAGCAGAATCCTCAACTTCGATGTTTAGCCAAGCTCCCTGGGCTAATTTAAATGTAATCTGTCTAGTATTGGTCTTCAATGTCAGCACAGACCATATCAGACTGTGCCCACTTAAGGGACTTATCTTTTGAGCAGCAGGTTTGTTCTTGCCCTGAAGCTGTTTAAATGAAGTCCTAGCAAAGCCCTCAGGAACCAGTTTCCACAGACTTTTCAAGGACTGGCCTGTCTCAGGACAGCTTGTTGTCATTCCCCTCCCACCCCCTTCACACATACGTTATCCTCTCTCCTGTCCTCTCCAGCCCAGTGTGCAATCATCATGTTCGACGTCACGTCTCGAGTCACCTACAAGAACGTCCCCAACTGGCATCGTGATCTGGTGCGCGTGTGTGAGAACATTCCCATAGTCCTCTGCGGCAACAAGGTAGACATCAAAGACAGGAAAGTCAAAGCCAAGAGCATCGTGTTTCACCGCAAGAAGAACCTTCAGGTATGACACATTGTCCCTTGCGTGTTTTCAGCCGTAGCCACGATGTACGACGTCCCGGCGTTTTTTGACGTAATCGCAGCATCTCTCTTGCCTTTCGCCCTCCAGTACTACGACATCTCCGCCAAAAGTAATTACAACTTCGAGAAGCCCTTCCTTTGGCTAGCGAGGAAGCTCATTGGCGACCCCAACCTGGAGTTTGTGGAGATGCCAGCCCTCGCTCCCCCAGAGATCCAGATGGACCCCTCCCTCGCCGCGCAGTACGAGCTCGACCTCAAAGTGAGTACGGCCGCGCCGCTGCCCTGCTTCCAGACCTCCAGCCCCTTGTGGCCCGAGTCATAGATTTGCAGTGTGTGATGGGAACAAAACGCGATGGCTACGATTGGTTCAAACGGAGCAGGTGCTTTTGTCCAGAGGGTGGAGTCATGAGGAAGAGTTCTTCTGCAAGTAGCGACCTGCTGCCAGCTGCTTCTGATTTCAGAATGTGATGCATTCATGTACTTTGGGAATTGTAGTGGAGTCACTCGTAATTATAGGTGATGACTAACTACCATTTCTCCTCTTCTCTTCCCCCAGGTGGCATCAGAAACAGCTCTCCCAGATGAAGACGATGACCTTTAACCTGTTAACTATAACCCCCCCTCCCACCCCGCAGTGACCAGAAGTTGTTGGAGTTTGGCCCCCTTACTGTAAAATCCCGTTGCAGATTTATTTTTATTTTTGAACATTTTTTTTCTCTCGTTTCGTTTGTGTTTTAAAAAAACTGAAAAGACAAACTTGGTGAAGTTGTGTGTTTCTCTAATTTCACTGTAAGACACACCCACCCTAGTGTTGGCATGGCAATGTGCTACCCATCATTGAGCACCATTCACTGCTCTTACCCAGCTCACACATGCTGATGTAAGGCCAACCAGAAGCACTACGGGGAATAAACTTTGAATAAAAACATTCTGAATATATGATGTTACTGTCTCAGCTTTCATTGACTGTTGAGCATTAAAATAAGACAAATGCTCTCGCAGTCTGACATGGCTGTCCTTTGTTGTTTTTTTGTTTTTTTTTAAAGGTAAAACGTGTAGTTTCATATAAGCTGTGTCAGTATTTAAATGCCTTAAAATAGACAGTAAATCAATGTGACCTGACGGTGGCAAAGACTGAAAATGACAAACCTGCTAGATGGGAGAATGACATGTTCGCCATTAAAACAATTTGTGGACCTACCTTTGTATTCTCCAAAGCTACCTTATTACTCGTCCATCTTGTGGAGAATAAAAATGGAGCGTAGCGTATGACGTTTACAGACACGACACGCCCATTTGGTCCCTTTTCATCTCCAGTTATCTCCACGAGGTGTCAGTATAGTTGAGCTACCCGTTTGAGAGCAGATGGGATCCATAGCTCTTACTATCAATGACCAGTTTCGATCACATTAATCCATGAGGAACACATTAAGAATGCACTTGATCTGAAAATGCCAATGGCTCAAATCCACGGCGACATTATATAGTTGTGATCTGCATATGAAGCAGTTATTTTCCGTACTCTGGCTCCGGTGAAATTCAACAAGTCACGAGCAGGACTGCAATAGACCATTTCCTTATCGGCTTAAGGGAGAGAGAGAGATGACAGCTGATCTGCTGGCGTGAATGAGTGTGAGAGGAGGGGGGGGGGGGGGGTTAATGAATGTCAGGTTGCTAACTAAAGGTTGTGTAGGCCATAAAGATATATAATATCTTGTTTTTTTTGCCCCCCCCCCAAAAAAAAATGCATATAGCTTTCCTAGCTACACGGACAGGTTAGGCATTGTATTTGAATCTTTCAGCCGTTTGTTCTTAATGTGGGTGGGACAGCTTTTTTTGATAACCAAGGATGCGACCGTTACGCCTTACAATAACAACCACCAATGTCACGAAATGTGTCACCGATGTGTCACCGATGCATGAGAATGCCTCCCCCTGTATCTTGAATATGTAGGTCAACACAAGTACAGGTGGATATCAGGGAACATTCACGCAGGTAGCCCACGGTGTTTACGGGACAAGGCGTGGTCAAATGAAGCAAGTGGTCACAGTGCTTCGCATACGCATGCGTGAGAAAGAAAGTGCGTTTTAGTATGATAACTGGACCGGAGAGAGAGAGAGAGATTATGAGGGCTGTACACAACTGTTGTTTTAATCCCCAGAGCGAGGAGATTTGGCGAAAAACCAACGGGCTTTAACCTCAGCAGCCATATTGTAAGGAAAAACGACGGAAAAGAATCATTTTTACTTAAAAAAGTAATCTTTAAGGAAAACCCTTGCCAAAACTTTTGGAAGAGTTGCTTGTCAACTCACTGGCGGTTGTATTCAGTCCAGCAGCTTGCAGTCCAGCTGGCTGAGGAATCCTGAATTTTAAGACTGTAGCCTACTCTTCTATCCCTTAGAATTATATATTTTCTTAGTTTGAGTAATTTTAATACGCGGTAAATTGTCGGGAAAATGAAGGACCGATTGGAGCAACTCAAAGCGGTAAGTAGGGTCACGAAATGTTTTCTAACTGCAAAATAATTCATTTCTAATTATCATGAACCAGACAGATGTAGCCTACATACAGGCTATACGCCAGGGTCCACGGTAACATAGGCTGTAACGGAAACACTTTTCCATTCGTTACCACTGACCACATGAACGGTGAGTGAAACAATGTTGCATTGATGGTATATGGCTATTTGATGTGATGACTCATAACCCACTGACCTCATACAAAACAACAATTGTATATAGGACTATAATATTGCTGTTAAGAAAGCTAGGGGGTTGTATTGATTGTCAACGTTTCATTAACAAGTTTTATGATTCTATTGGCACATTGTTATGGTTTGGAAACATTGATGGCCTCTTGGGTTTGAACGATCAATTTGAGGATCTCAGGTGTCACTCAAGACACTGATGAATGTTACGCTAGGCCCGCATATGGTTGCCTGTAGAAGGTGCCATTGTGTTCCAATTAGTTTTCATATAAAATAGACATTTGGTCGTATTAGTAATTATCAATTGATTAAATGATCCAGGAAGTATTACAAAGTAAATAATACCATGTAATTTTGGGTGAGGCAGAATGAACCCTTTTCGGGATAGGGATATGTTGCCATAGCCACCTCTTAACTGTTGGCCAAATATTTGCCATGGGCTGTTGTGTTCAAACTACCTATACAACGACAGTCGGCTTTCCTCAGTGAAGTAGTCTAAGTGCGTTCAAAAATTCAGTTGATCAGCGTCTAAACGTAGTTGAGTTGACCCATTGTCATAAAAATGTCTTGAGGCAATATAGGCATACCAAATCCCTCGTGTTTTCCATTTATGTTTAACTTTGTGGTGCAGCTGTATGGTTGCTACTGTGCGTGATCGGGTCACCTGACACTGGATGGACAAGGGACTCGACAAGGAAGTAAATCTAGTAGCGTTTAGCGGGACTTTGTGCCTACTCTTACAATCTTGTCTCCCCAGTCAGTTTTCCGTTCCAGAAACCCTTAGAGAGTTTCAGCCTTCATCATTTTGACCTCCACAGTCTCTGTACTGTCAAGGACTCCCACTATTACTGTCCAGCCACTCTGTAAGCTTTAATACATGCAAAAGTGTGACATGAACACGTTTATTGACGATAATCCTCCCCCCATTATTAATCTCAAAACTAGTTTCCTACGTGTGCTGTAACTCCCCTCCCCCCCTCCGTGTTTAACCCTGTGTTCCAACTCTCCTGTCTCTCTGTCAGTCTCTGTGGAACACCTATACTGACAAGGCTGTGTGTCTCCTGTCCGTCTCATTTGACCTGTCTGTCAGTCCGTCTGTCTGCCTGTCCGTCTGTCTGCCTGTCTGTCTCTGTCTGTCTGTCCATCCATCGTCGGTGATCTCAGCAATGATAGTTCACCAAGTATATGAAAACACAGGAAGGCATGACCTAGGGGTTAAATACAGGAAGGCATTGTGTGTTTGAGGGTGTGTTTGGGCCTTCAGGAGATGGCTGGGCCAGGGGGGGTGGAGTCCATAAATCATCTTTATTGTTAAACTCCTATAGCCTGGATTGAGAGAGACTAATCACATGCCTCACAGTTAAGCATGTTGTGATAAAGGATACATGTCTAATAAACACGCCTGTGTTCAATGAGTGCTCTAGGGAGTAAAATGCAATCCGGCATGTAAATAGGAGGTGTTTGATCGTAAACTCCTGAGTATGAAACCATGTGGTGCGTTGTCGAGGTCACAGAATGAAGCAGAAATGGGCTGGGAAGTTTCCCATACGGCGGACAGAATGGTGACAAAGAATACGTGGGCGACCCCCTGCTCTGGCGTGCACGTGGTCTGGAGTGTCAAACGGACAAGCACACGTCTGCACGCACACGCCCAATTCAAGATGGCACAAGTCACCCATCTTCTTCTTCCTCTGATGGCCTTTCACACGTTCGGCCCCGTTTCTCGAGTTTGCGCTGAATGAGAGAGTCTCTGAACACAGGAAGGAAACCACTTATCTTCTGACTGCAGCACGCGCGAGCGTGTGTGTTTGTCGGGGGTGGAAGGTGGCGGCGAGGGTGAGAGTTGGGGGGGGGGGGGAGGGGGGTCATGGATCAGCATTGTATCAGGAATTTGGAGTCATGTTGTTGTGCGTCTCCCATGTATTTGAACAGGAAACACATTGAATACATAGCTATTCAGTCTACACAAGGGTTGACAAAGCTGTTTAACTGGAGCATAGCCTGGGGTAGGTTAAAGGAAGTCTAAAACACCTAGTTGTGGACATGGTGGTCTGTATGCTACCTGGTCTGGTAGGGTGTCAACCAGAAATGGGTTTATTCAGGTTGTTAGGCACAAAGTAAAAGTACTTTTAAATCGTTGCAGGACGCTGTCTGCATGCTACACTTTGTTAGCTCACAGGACAATCAGCTGACCTGCAGGTGACTTGGTGGGCATTGAGAATGTGTGTGTGTGTGTGTGTGTGTGTGTCAATTGAGCGACTATGCATTGAGGTCATGGGAATAGAATGGAAAGAGAGGTACAGAAGTATTGATGTTTCCATGTTTGGAGTTGTCTGCTGGTTTAACTTGGAGAATGTGTAGGGTTTGACTAGGAGAATGTGTAGGGTTTGACTAGGAGAATGTGTAGGGTTTGACTAGGAGAATGTGTAGGGTTTGAAGCATTGAGACTTTGGTCTCTTGGTCACCCGGTAGCTCTAAGACATGAAGGGTGCCATGTCATGCAACAGCAGAGCTGGGAGGATGTGCTAAAACTGACAACCACAGCCAGTCAGCATTATGACTCTGTGGACAGAGGGGGGGGGGGGGGGGGGGGGCAGGGAGAGAGAGAGAGAGATGGAGGAAGAGAGAGAGGTGTACTTTATTCAGTATATACACATAAACAAAACTCGATCAAGTGGCAGAACTCCCACTTTATTTTGTGCTCGATCCAACTCATCTGTTTGGTGTAGACTGACAGTGTACAGTACACAAAGAGGAGAACTGCTGAAACCTCAGGTCTCATTAGAGAGATTACTTCAAGCCTTTCCTTTTTGAGGTGAATAACAACCAGTTTTGAGGACTGCAATGTTTGGGGAAAACGATATCGAAACTAGGAGGACAGTCACTGGCATGTGTCAATTTATCAATCACTCCTAGTTGTGCACAACAATAAATATCACGAGATGAAACCAAATCAGAATCATGCATCATAAGAAGAACATTGCTTGGTTGAAACAAAATAAAATGGTGACGGATATTCTTATATCTAGTCGATGAGGCTGCATGGTGTGAATTGGACTGGATTTAACCCTTGTGTTATCTTCGGGTCGTTCTGACCCATCAGTCATTGTGACCCACCGTCGTATTGCGACAACTTTACCGCATACAAAAACAAAGTGAAGCATTTTCTTTTAACCGTTGGGCTGTCTCAGACCCCCCACATTGCGAAGGTTAAAAGAAAATTATTTTTATTTGTTTTTGAATTGGGTAAAATTGGATAAACACAACGATGGTTCGTTATGAACCTTTGGGTCATGTGACCCGAAGGCAGCACGAGGGTTAAACACACTGGATGTGTCAAGAAAAAACGTCCTGCTCCACCAATGGTGTGAATTCAGTCTGGGTCCTGGAGTTTAAACGACTTCTCAGTCAGCCGAGTTAAGAGAAGCACACAAGACTAGTACATGCTGTCATTTCTCCCAAACCATGTCAATGTGTGTATATGGGAGTGCGTGTGGCAACTGTGTGTGCATTGTCTAACACCGCTGTTTGTACTTAGACTTGCGACAATGACGATGAGGATGTGGAAATCGCTGTGGACAATGCAGCGTTCATGGATGAGTTCTTCTGTCAGGTGAGGGACGGTGTCTGGTTTGGGTTTGTGGTGTACTCCTGTGGCTGAGAATCAGAGGGCTGGGGAGTTGGTGACTGTTTCTCTTTGTCTCTCTCTCTTTCTCTCTGTCTCTCTCTCTTTCTTTCTCTTTCTTCTCCTTTCCAGATCGAAGACATCAGATCCAGTATCGATAAGATTGACGAGAATGTGGCTGAAGTCAAGAAGCTCTACTCTGTCATCCTCTCAGCTCCCACATCAGAGCAGAGTAAACATCTCTCTTGCTTCTCTTCTACTGTCTCTCTCTATATCTCTATACGTCTCCCTCTCTACCTATCCGCCCCCCCCCACCTCATCTCGGTTCTTTTTCTCTACACCCACTTTTATAATATAACAGTGTCGTTTTTGGTCGCGTTTCTCTCATTCACCTGCCCCCTACCCTCAGAAACACAGGATGACTTGGAGGCCATCACCAACGACATCAAGAAGATGGCCAACAACGCCCGCAACAAGCTAAAGAGTGAGTTCCCTCCCGCGCAGCTGGCTCGGCGGGGCCCAGGTGAATGCTGATTGGTCGCCGGCGGCATCGCTCTGTTAACGCTTGGATGTTTCTTGGTCCACAGCCATCGAGAGGAATCTGGAGTCCGAGGAGGAGGAGAGAGTTTCGGCGGACACGCGCATACGTAAATCGCAGGTCAGGATCGAAGAGAGCCCGCCTCCCCCCCCTCGCCCCCCCTCGCCCCCCCTCGCCCCCCCTCGCCCCCCCTCACCCCCCCTCACCCCCCCTCGCCCCAGCGCCACGCTGACACTTCTCTATCCTGTTCTCCCAGCATGCCGTGCTGTCCAGGAAGTTTGTGGAGGTGATGACCAAGTACAACGAGGCCCAGGTGGACTTCAGGGAGAGGAGTAAAGGACGCATCCAAAGACAGCTGGAGATCAGTGAGTCAAGCAACCACGCACAAACACACACACACACACGCGCACAGAAAGTGAAGTAACCCTCCTCTCTCCTGTCCAGCTGGTAAAGCGACAACAGATGACGAGCTTGAAGAGATGCTGGAGAGCGGGAATGCTGCCGTCTTCACTGCAGGGGTAAGTGTGTGCGTGCGTGGGTGTGTGTGTGTGTGCGCGTGCCCCCTCTGACCTCTCCGCTCTCTGTAGATTGTGGACTCGGGGATCTCAAAGCAGGCTCTCAATGAGATCGAGGCGCGGCACAAAGACATTGTGCGGCTGGAGAGCAGCATTAAGGAGCTCCACGACATGTTCATAGACATCGCCATGCTGGTGGAGAGCCAGGTACACCCGTCTCCTACCTCCATCCCTCCGTCCATCCGTCCGTCCATCCGTCCTTA
The DNA here is from genome assembly GCF_038355195.1 of Osmerus mordax. NCBI lineage: Eukaryota > Metazoa > Chordata > Actinopteri > Osmeriformes > Osmeridae > Osmerus > Osmerus mordax. Next base: position 13,315,674 of record NC_090061.1, read on the forward strand.
ATTTCAACGAACCTCCATTTGTACCCAACTGTGTTTTAACTTTCTCCTGGTCCCTTACTTCCCCTCTATCCCTGTGTCCCCCTTTTTTCTTTCTCCCTCCCTACCTCCTCTTCCTCCCTTCTCCTTCCCAGTTCCCTCTCACCTTCACCCCCATTCTGTTGTCCGCTTCTCTTTGTTCTCCTCTCTCTTCATGAGTCCGTCTGTCCGTCTAAACCTCCTCATCGTCCCTCATTCACGACTAACGCCATCTGGCCCTGCGGTCACACGGTCCAGTCCTTCCGATCCACCGGTCAATGTTTATGAAATGCTTTCGAATGGAATAAAACACACAATGTACACAATGTTGACGCCAGCTGTTGTGGGTAACCTCATGCACCTTGTTGGTTATCCTATGCTTTCTGAGGGAGTGTCCTGTGCGAGGTAAGCACTTTCGTTCTCCGGTTTCATGTCTTGTCATTGGAGGCGCATTTGTTGGAATGAGCTCTTTGCTATGCCTTGACTTGATCTTTGTGTGTTTGTTTGTGTATGTGTGTGTGTGTTTTGTTTCAGGGTGAAATAGTAAACAACATAGAGATCCAGGTATCTAAATCCGTGGACCACATAGCAGTGGCCAAGTCTGAGACCAAAAAAGCCATCAAGTACCAAAGCAAAGCACGCAAGGTACTGTGATCCCTCCTTAGCCTCCTAGCCTAGCGTCCTAGCGTCCTAGCCTCTGTCGCTGACCCTACTCCAGCATGACTTCTGTCCTTGACTGCTGTCCCTCCACAGTGGTGAGCCAAGCCTCCGTTTAGGACATGTCACACGTAGCAACGCTACTGGAACGTTTCACACACTGTCACAAAACCACGCAGACTGTTGCAGACACTCTGCTGACCAGGCACGCGCACACACACACACACACACCGCTGTAACACACACTGTGCCTGTGTGCGTTCTGCTTCTCTTTTCTCTTCTGCCCGGCTCTGTTCTTTTTTCCACCTCTGCCTTCGCGCTCCTCCCTCCGACGCCCTCTACCCCCCCACCCTCCCCCCATCAGGGCGGAATGATTGACAGGATTGAGAGCAACATGGACCAATCGGTGGGCTTCGTCGAGCGGGCGGTTGCTGACACTAAGAAGGCGGCGAAGTTCCAGCAGGAGGCTCGTCGTGTGAGTGACGGGGAGAGGAGGGAGGGCAGCCAAGACCTGGAGGACCGCCCCCCCAAACCCCAACCCCCCCCCCCCCCCCCCCACCCCAACGTCCTCTCCTGTCCCTGCACCTTTGACCTGTCTCCACCCAACCTTACTAACCAACCCAACACACACACACACACACACACACACACACACACACACACACACACACACAAGTCCGCCACGAAACATACAGACCATACAAAGCACTTGAGCATTTCTCTCTCTCTTATTTACGTTTAATTGTCTATTTTTCATCTTTCTTGCTACTGTCTTTATGATGGCACTGTATTTTTCTAATGCCTGCGGTTGATATTGCACATTCTGCCATGACTTGGTTCTTGACTTGGTTTTCTTTAGCATATTTGACAACTGTAAAAAAAAAATATATATATATATATATTTGCGTGTTTATTTGGAGTGTCACCGTGCGGTGCACATTTTTTTTAAGGAAGTGGACACAACTACTTCTCTACACGTGGTTGCTATGGAAATGGGTCTTGTTGTTCACAAGAGGGTTTCACGATGTGCTGTTTCGGCAACGAACGACCTCAAACGTGGTCAAGAAAGCTTTCCTTGTAACCCCTCGTCCCTCTCAGTGAACGGGTGTCACAGCCCAGATGTGTCGTTTCCCCCCCCCCCCCCAACAGAAACAGATGATCATAGCGGTCATCGTGGTGGTTCTGCTGGCCGTACTGGCCCTGATCATAGGCTTGTCCGTGGGCTTGAAGTGAGCCCAGCTGGCTGTGAGTAACGGCAGGGTGCTGAGGGTGAGTAACCGCGGTGTGACGCCGTCCTGACGCTGGGGTTAGCAAGGGGGAGAGGTACCTACAGCTTCGGCTCCAGCCAGGGCTTTGTGCTTCTCTGTGCCCGCGGCACGCTGGTGTGTTGGCGCGCGCGCGTCTCTGCGTGCTCTCCTCCTCCCCCCCCCCACCCCCCCCCCCCACCCCCACCCCCCCGTGGCTCTCACAGGGGTGTGTTTGTGTGGACTTAAGGTATTTGCCTGTGTTTGTTTTCTATCTCTCTGCTGGGTGTTCCAACTGTGGTGACTTTGGAGTTATCCGCTGCTAGCGGCTGGTAGGGTTGGTGTCAGGGTTCTGTTGTTTTTGCTCACTTGGTGCGCATGTGTGAAAAGTGTGAGAGTGTGAAAAGTGTGAGAGTGTGAAAAGTGTGAGAGTGTGAAAAGTGTGAGAGTGTGTGTGCGCGCTCGCTGCTGTCATGTGCCTGTGGGCTGTTTATGGCGTCCGGCTTTTACAGTGATGATGAGGGGAAGGAAGGGCACTTTGTTTTCTAGGGACTGATGACTTTGGCCTTGTAAATATTGCACAACTGGGTATCTGTATTAATTGCACTCTCAACAAACAGATGAACTATGCACGTAAGTCACTGTGTTATGATGGGCGGATCTCAACTGGTGTCAGTCATCAACAAATGCCTTCCAATAACCCTGTAATCCCAGAAACAAAGACCTTCCTTCCTCAGCGCCTGTCTGTTGACCCCCTTTAGCATTGGTACACTGATGCCTGTCAATCACCGGGGTCCCTTTTCTCTCCCCTTGTAGAAGAAGATCATTTTGGCTGTGGTCTGTGCCGTGCTTGCTGTCCTCCTCCTCGCCATCATCCTAGGAACGACATTATAGAGGAGCCCCCCCCCCCCACCTACCCTTCTTCATCATCACCGTCATCATCATCACTCCAGTCCCTCTCTCCAACCTCTGACTTCCAGCAATCATGTCCAGAATCGGGGCACATGGACTCAGCCAATCACTCCTCTTGTCCACAGACAGACCACCTCTCCCTCTGACCAAATAAGGAATGGTTCAGCGTGGAGGGTTACTGGTTAGAACAGGCCGGTGTCCTCGGGTTGTGAGTGTCTCACCTGGACGAGAGGCGGGACTAGAGGGAGAGACCTGGCAACGGTCAAAGTACTTTGAGATCTTACTACGGAGAACAAGGGAATTTTAAATATTGGAAATCTTGTAGCATTTCACACATCCGAATGTACTGTACATCATGTCGTTAAATCGTTATTCTATTTGTTATGAAATAAATGTATTATCCTGTAATATATATATATATATATAAAACTATTTAATATAATATTGATCTACTGCCCGCTCACTGAATGACGGGAAGGACACTCCAAACTTGTGTTATGTGAATTACCCCATCCCTCCTCCCTCCTCCCCACTAAGGCAAATCTGTCTTCCGTCCTCTACTGTATTATATAACCCATAAGGGAATGGTGTTTTGTTTTCATCACCAAAGATGATTGTGACCCAGCAGGATTCAATCTTGTTGAAACATGATCCCTAGTTAACTGTCAGAGAATCAACTGTTGGTTCTGTAGTGTGTTCTTGACTCATTAACCCTCGTGCTGCCTTCGGGTCACATGACCCAAAGGTTCATAACGAACCATCGTTGTGTTTACCCAATTTTACCCAATACAAAAACAAATAAAAATAATTTTCTTTTAACCTTCGCAATGTGGGGGGTCTGAGACAGCCCATCGGTTAAAAGAAAATGCTTCACTTTGTTTTTGTATGCGGTAAAGTTGTCGCAATACGACGGTGGGTCACAATGACTGATGGGTCAGAACGACCCGTAGACAACACAAGGGTTAAAGCACGCACACACACACACACACAGCTTTTTGGCCTGAGTGGTCAAGAAAGCTGTCTGGAGTTTTCAGTCTTTCAGATTCAGCTCTGCCCCCTACCCTATACACCCTGTCCCTCCTCAATGTTGTCTTATGGCGGCCCTTAGACAGTGCGTCCAATGGCGAGTCTTGAAATGAAACAGGAAGTGATTAGCCCATTCAAAGTGAACAATAGTGTTATGGTGCCAAAGGTTTAAATACGGAATTAAAAGGTTTCTTGTTTTTTTATTATGTGGTCAGTGTTATCTGCATGTGTTCATGGTGTGTGTGTGTGTATGTGGGAGAGCGAGGAATGTGAAATGGAAAGACAGCTGCACCTAGTTTAGTTCCTGTGTACCAAGAACAGGTATGACTGTACACACCTTCCTCAGTCTTTTACACACACATAATTATACACACACACATTTTCCCCTCTCCTGTTTCTCCTTGGATTTTTCCTTTGACCCCACTCTTCCGTCCCTCAACGAGTTCCAGGAAATGGATAAGCTTATGTGTGCTCGTGTTTGAATTGAATTTCTAGAGATTGTATGGCTATGACTGATGTCTTTGAATTTGAAATGGTCATTGTAGGCAGGTGATAGCTGAACATGTGGTGTAGGTATTCGGATTCAATGCATATCCGGGCCATCAGTACAGATTCATATTTCTATTTGTTTTGTCCTTGCGTATTTTCTTTACTCCTCACGCTCTTCTCTTTCTCCTCGCCTCGTCCGGGTTTTCACGCCTCTCCTCCTCCTCTCACACTTCCACGCTGCAGAAGAAGATGATGATCATGCTGTGCTGTTCCATTATCGGAATCGTCGGGTTTTCCTATCTGTACAGCTTTTTCTCATAGGAGATTAAAAGCAGGTAAAAGAGGAGTTTCCGACCGATTTCAGTACAATCAGATTACACCTCACGTCTGTGACAAAAGTCTGATTTATGTGTTTGTTTCTCTCCTTTGTTCCAGGATGAATTGTTTTACATTGGTCAGATGGTTTATGACTGAATTGTACCTCTTCTTTCCTTACTGTTAATATCTAAAAGGAATAATAATAAATAAAAAAGATGTGGGCCATTCGTTTATCCTCTTTCCCTCCTCTTCACACCTGCCCATCCTTTGTATGAAGTGTAGCAAAACTTGTCATAGCTGTTTAATGTATTTTTATCTAGCCCTCCCAATGATCCTATTGACACGGATTTTGATATCCAGTCTAAGGATCCTAATTTGGACTATTGTTATGAAATTGTCCCATGGATTGTGAGAATGCCACCACCTGGTGGATAATTACAAAAACTAACTTGAAACCAATATTTGATGAGTGAAGTAAATGTGTACAAAATGTGTGTTATGTTTGACCAAAATTGTGGTCGATTATATTATAGTACTACTAGCTGTGCTTTATGGTCGTTTTTTTTCTTCACGTAGGCAATGGTTGTATGTGCTTGTCATGCGATGTTAATATGTATGCTGTCAGTGTGTACTGTGTTGCTGGAAGGGCTGATGCTGGAAGGGCTGATGGTCTTTCAAGTAACAGCGCATTGTCACTCATTCAGTGTGATTGTGTCAGCCAAGTAAAGCTTGTTACATAATAAAATATTGTGTGTGTGTGGTATTAATGGTGTGTTGTTCTTTTATTTGGAATTGTGTCTATTTTCACCCCAAACCACTGAATTTATTACTATTATTTGTCAAGTGATGGAAAGTTGACCAGTTGCTACTATTGTCCAGTCTTTTTTGTCTCTTTTCCAACTTAGGTTAAACATGAAAGTATAATAATTATCTACACAAACTGATAGGTTTAAGCGTTGACCTAATTTTAACACATCGACGAATAGATGTCGCTCCCATTTTAGGGATCTCTACAACTATAGGCTGCTGTGTTTCATTGTCACCATGTGGGCGCAGCTTAGGTGTAGGTCCACTCGATTCACATCTATAAAACAAACGGGGTATGAGTGTGTGGCACACTAGAACACAAACTAAGCAATCGGTGTACCTACTACTACAAACCGAGGAGGCACAGGTTATCGCAAACTCACGTTCTCCCGTGTAAAATCATAAATGATATCCAATCATAACATTCCAACGATGATTTATCTGTTTGCCATTGGTCATTGAGGTAAATAGGAGGAGGGACATTCTGGTTTGGGTTGTAGTGTGTGTATGTGTGTTTTGTGCTAAACTGAAAATGGCGGCCCGAAGCGGATCGTCTTAACTTTACAGCACAATAACAAGGATAACAAACTATATAGCAGCACTTACGTACGATGGAGACAAACTTGGCTGAGGACCCATAATTGCTATCCTTCAGGACCCCGTTAGAGACATTTAACCCATTGGAAGTCATTGAGAGGTATGATGAAAAGTTCTCAAGCTAAATAACAACTGCCGTTCGTTGTTGCAGCAATTCAACGCTAGCGAAGCTATTCGTACTAGCATACTGCTAACATAACGCTAGCAAGTGGAAAGGGGTCTCGTCGATTTCTCTTTTCATTAAGCTAGCTATATGCTGTCGTTTTCATAGCCATAGCTACCGAACGTAGCTGACATTTGAGCGGTTTAATTAAGGTTGTAACAAGGAAAGTGTGAATTTTACACTTTAGTTCCATGCGCTGCGTTAGCGACAGTAGCTCGTAGTAGCCATAGAAGCGTGTAATTTTATGTTAATGTCCTATTGTATATGGGGACAGCTAGCCTAGCTAGCTTGCTAAGATAAGCTACCGCTGACTAACTGAAACATCCTCAATTTATTTCTTATTTAGTTAAAATATTGTATAACCCTATCAACGGACAGTTAGCTAGTTGGCTAGTAGTGGCAAGCTGGCAATGGACTGTGCATGGCGAGTAATTACTACAGTAGCTAGCTAACTCCCCAGCTAGTAATCTAGTAGTAGCACTAGCACTACTTATTTCTAATGCCGACATAGCTCTGGTCGAACCAAGCGAGTTAGCTACAGCTAGCTAGTCTTCATCAACGACAATGGAAAGTAGATATTAACGAACCTCTATATAAAGATAAAACACTCTTGGACATCTCGCCACGCATACGAGTGTTAGATAATGTGACAAGTATAGCTAATACTGGTAGCTAGAAAAGTAGAACGTATTTAGCAATAACACTATCTGGCACTGTCACAGTCGTCAAACAAAGTGATAGACTGTTAGTCTTTAGGAGGACTGTCAAGTGCCATGTTAACTTGGGCAAGTTACTATTAATGCAGGCATTGCCATTTTTGGTCTCAGATATTTATTTGTATTTAAAATATTCTGACATTAAATCGATCACTTCTTTACATTGTTGCCGTAGAAGTCATGGATGACCAACACCCTCGTTACAGCAAACGCCTGGTAAGTAGCAATTCCCCTTGTGTTACGTTTTTGGCAAGACGCTAGAAAAAGACTAAATAGAGAACATTACAGAGATCTTATGTCTTGCCTGATCATCTATCGCGGGTCTTAGTTGTAGACAAGGAAGATCGAAAGAAACAGGCTCTCCTCACTGTTGGCTTCTCCATAAACTTGACCGTTGTCCAAGGATTCAAGGCTTGTTCAAGTTTACCACCTGAGCCTGCTTGCTGTCTGATGTCTACATTACCAAGTTTCTACTAGATTTTAATCTATATTAACGTATAATTTAGAACGTTTTGTCACTTTTGAAAGGAATAAATATATACTAAAAAAACTAATAACATGTACATAGATATATCTCGTATTTATCAAGCGTAAATGTGTGTGTTCCTTGAAAGTGTGCCAGCTGAAGGTTTGAATTTGTCACCTCAGCACTACATAATGCATAAATCACATGGATGGTGTTTATAGCTGTATGATAATACTAGACATGCAGCTAAGGGTTGTGGGGGGGTGGGGGGGGGGGTCCATCTGTCTTGCCAAACCAGAGCAGGCTTTGAATGAGAGAATGGGGGGGGGGGGGGGGGGGGGGGTCTGGACTATGTGTGGGAGATTAACCCTTCCTTTTGTTATGTGGAGACGAGCTGTCGTGTACTGAGTGAATGATCAGCGAATGAATCTATTAGGAATTCTAATCCTTCTAATCCATCCACGCTGTGCTTTAAACCTAGAAAGAACCGTTTTTTTTGTCTGTTGCTCATCATATCAAAGTTTCAGGCCTAATGCCTCAGTGGACCGAAAGTCAAATTTCTTCCCCTCTGCTTGACGTCACCAGCGAACAGGAACGCGGCGGCGTTACCAGGACGATGGCATCTCCGACGACGAGATCGAGGGGAAGAGGACGTTCGACCTGGACGAGAAGCTGCAGAGCGACCGATTCAACTCCAATTTGGTCAAACACATGGAGGGCAAAGGTCAGAGGACACGAGAACCTCGTGAACGCACAGTGTTCCTCTTAAAAGACCCCAATCGCCCCGTGGCCCCCAGGAACACCAATAAACAGAGCATCGAATACATGTATTTGCCTCCAGCTATATGACTGAAACGGAGTGACTGTCTGTGTGAGTGACTTTGGGTATTTCTGTGGTGTCTTGGCAGACTTCACTTTCGAGTACATCCAGCGGGAGGGACTGAGGGACCCCCTCATCTTCGAGAAGTCGGACGGCCTCGGCATAGAGTAGGTCTCCCTCCTCCCGCCAGCGCGCTAGTACGGGGAACTGAGAGAGATAAGTTGGGGAAAAAACCCTCACTGAACCCCCCCCCCCCCCCTCCCTCCTTCTCTCTCTCCCCAGGATGCCAGACCCTGACTTCAGCGTGAGCGACGTCAAGCTGTTTGTAGGTAAGGACCGAGTCCACGGCCGCTTTTCAAAAAGCGGCTTCCGACCGGCCACGCCCACAAAGAACGGCAGCTGGTGAAGGCGTGGCGCTGGAACAGACTGAGCCTAACCCTAACCCGTCATCCCCAGGCTAACGAGCGCACGCGCACGTCGCTCCGCTGGAAAGCACCGCTTCATAAACCCTGGAAAAACCTCTCTCTCTCCCCCCCCCCAGGCAGTCGCAGGATGGTGGATGTGATGGATGTGAACACCCAGAAGGGCATCGAGATGTCCATGGCCCAGTGGAGGCGCTACTACGAGACGCCCCCGTCGGAGAGGGAGAAGCTGTACAACGTCATCAGCCTGGAGTTCAGCCACACCAAGCTGGAGAACCTGGTCAAGAGGCCCGCCTCGGTGAGGCACACACACACACACACACACACACACACACACACAGACCCACACTCGCGTACAGAGAAACCCTAGCTCCCCCCCACAAGGCAGTGGAGGACCGTGGAGACTCCAGTCAGTGAGGCTGGTGTGTGTGGCGCTCCTGCAGGTGGACCTGATCGACTGGGTGGACAACATGTGGCCGAGGCACCTGAAGGAGAGACAGAGGGACTCCACCAACGCCATCATAGACATGCACTACCCCAAAGTCCAGAAGTAAGTCTCTCCCCTCCTCCGCTGGCCTTCGTCCGGCACACTGTCGTTGCTCAGGCGGAGTGTCTGGATTCGTACGGGCTGAGATTCAGATTCAAACGCTACTTAACGACCCCCCCCCCCCCCGATCCTCTGTGTGTCCTGTCCAGGTACTGTCTGATGAGCGTGCAGGGCTGCTTCACAGACTTCCACATCGACTTTGGGGGAACCTCGGTGTGGTACCACATACTGAGGGGAGGCAAGGTGAGGGCCGTCATCAGACCTCTCTCTCCTCCCGTTTACCTCCTCTCTCTCTCCCTCTTCTCTCTCTGCCTAACAAACTTGACGTGTTGTTCGGGAGCTTCACTCTGACCGTTGACCCCGGGACCTGTGTCTCCCCCTCAGGTGTTCTGGCTGATCCCGCCCACCCCCCAGAACCTGGAGCTGTATGAGAACTGGGTGTTGTCAGGGAAACAGGGAGACATCTTCCTCGGGGACAAGACCACTGACTGCCAGAGGATCGAGCTGAAGCAGGGATACACCTTCATGATCCCCTCAGGTACGCACACACACACATGTTCTCACGTTCCGAGACTGACTTTCCTTGATAGGCAGGTAGTTATTTGTCTCTGACACACACACGTGTTGTCACCCATTGGATGACTTCCCATGATGGACAGCTAAATATTTGTCTCTGCCCCCCCTGACCTCCGGGTGGCGTGTCCCTCCCCAGGCTGGATCCATGCTGTGTACACTCCGGAGGACACCCTGGTGTTTGGAGGGAACTTCCTCCACAGCTTCAACATCCCCATGCAGCTCAACATCTACAGCATCGAGGACCGCACACGGGTGGGTAGCTCACCCAGGGTCTCCAGCCCTCCAGCCTCCTGGGCCTGGGGCCAGTCTTAACTCTCACCCCTCCAGCCTCCTGGGCCTGGGGCCACTCTTAACTCTCACCCCTCCAGCCTCCTGGGCCTGGGGCCACTCTTAACTCTCACCCCTCCAGCCTCCTGGGCCTGGGGCCAGTCTTAACTCTCACCCCTCCAGCCTCCTGGGCCTGGGGCCACTCTTAACTCTCACCCCTCCAGCCTCCTGGGCCTGGGGCCAGTCTTAACTCTCACCCCTCCAGCCTCCTGGGCCTGGGGCCACTCTTAACTCTCACCCCTCCAGCCTCCTGGGCCTGGGGCCAGTCTTAACTCTCACCCCTCCAGCCTCCTGGGCCTGGGGCCAGTCTTAACTCTCACCCCTCCAGCCTCCTGGGCCTGGGGCCAGTCTTAACTCTCACCCCTCCAGCCTCCTGGGCCTGGGGCCAGTCTTAACTCTCACCCCCTTCTCCTCCTTGTCTCTCCTCCAGGTGCCAGCCAAGTTCCGCTACCCGTTCTACTATGAGATGTGCTGGTACGTGCTGGAGCGGTATCTCTACTGTCTCACCAACACGTCTCACCTCACCCCCGAGTTCCAGAAGCACTCCCTTGGCATCGGTGAGCACACACATACTTTTTTCAAATCACCTTTCTTTTTTAGATATCTATCTATATCTATATGTCAAATAGTCTTAAGCACAAATGACAAAGTAAAAAATGTAAAACATTACTTTAATACTAGCCTGGCTCTGCCCTCCTACGTACTTCCGCTCAATTTTGATTTTGCTTCTGTACTAGGTCTGGGATTTCGGTGTATTAGTCGGTTTTTGGAAACAAAATGTTTGTAGGTCCAATCAGCGAACAGAGGGAGTGGCTGAGAACGATGACGTTGATGTCGTTCGCTAGTTTGAGTTGTAGTTCAGTAATGGCAGCGGAGTCGCTGCCGAATATCCAAAAGTTAAAGCCGGAGCAAGAACAGGTTTTGTTGGTGGCCATGATGTTGTGGCCCTCCTCCCCACGGGGTTCGGGAACAGTTTGATTTTCCAGCTACGGCAGCTAGCTCTGTTACAGTAGTGGTGAAGGAATTGGCTAAGGCGAACGCTAGCGATTGGTTATGGCAGATCAGAGTGGCTCTGGGCAGATCCAATAGTTTTAAACTTCATCAGAGTACCCGCCTTCGAGGAAGTTAACGCTTGTCAATGGAGCGATCCCAGACCCTCTGTACAAATGAAATGTACGAGGGTCTGGTTAGGACCAGGCTACCTTCATGCTTCCGCACAAGACCATTTTTATAGTACATTTTGAATGAGTTGAAATGAGATTCAAGACAATATTCATGTTAAAAACAATCTTGCCTGCCTTAGACTTTAGCACAGCACCGTATATCTCTGCCTATCTAACCTGCGCGCGCGTCCCTCCGCCTCCTCAGGTCTGACCCGCGCCGACGTCCCCGTCAACGGCCACGACGGCACGCCGGACGACAGGAAGGACACGGAGGAGGACCGCCCCCCTGAGGGCCAGCCCGAGGCCGTGAAGAAGGAGGAGGAGGAAGAGGAGGAGGGGGGCGACGTGAAGGCCGAGGCCAACCCCGCTCCCCCCCCGGCCCCCACCAAGCCGGGGGTGAGGGTGAACATGACCCCCCTGGAGCTGGAGGGCCTGTGGAACCTGCTGGGGAAGCTGGAGGAGCTGCCGGCCCACAAGAAGTGTGTCCCCGCGGGCATCCACAACGCCCAGGCCCTGCTGCAGGACATCCGGGTAGGGCCGCCGCTTTGACACGCGTGCACACACACACACACGTCTGTCAGCGCTGGGAGACGAGCTGGTTTGGTACCTGTCGACAATCACCCGCTCCTCTCCATCTCTGCTTCTCTTCCTCACTGCTCCTCCCTCCGCCTCACCTCTCTCTTCCTCCTCCCCCCGTTCAGGCTCTCCTGGAGGAGCACGCTAACGACAACATTAAGATGTCTTACACAGGAGAGCCCATCGTCAAGTGGCCCAAGAGGGTGAGTCCCCAACCAGACGTTCTAGCACCTTCTAAGACCACAATCGTTTCACCTTCTAAGACCCCCCCCCCCCCAAAGGCCCAGACATGGTTTACCAACATGTTCAGAGACACACACACACTTGGATATGTATGTGTGTGTATATGATACAACTACAAAATAATAACTCTCTTTCCACATCCCCCCCCCCCCCCCCCCCCTCCAGCCGTCGTGGTACCAGCCCCCTCCCCCCCCTCCCCAGGTGATGTACCGGCCCCGCCTCGGCGCCTCCCTCCACCGCCCCGCCACCCCCCGGCCCATCAAGCCCGCCTCGTCCATCTCGGCGCTGCGGCGGCGGCGTGTGCGCTGCAAGCGCTGCGCGGCCTGCGTGAGGACGGAGTGCGGCGACTGCACCTACTGCCACGACATGAGGAAGTTCGGGGGGCCCGGGCGCATGAAGAAGAGCTGTGTCATGCGCCAGTGTCTGGCTGTGAGTAGACCCCCCCCCTCCCTCCCTCCCCCCCCCCCAGGGGGGTCATTTTTTCCTACTGTGTCCCTACCTTTTATACAGTGCGTCTGGTGTGTGTGTGTGTGTGTGTAGTAATAACGTCCTCCCTCTCTCCCTCCCTGGCCCCCTCCAGCCCTGCCTGCCCCTGACAGCCAAGTGTGCGGTGTGTGGGGAAGGGAACCAGGAGACGGAGGAGGCCAGCCCTTCTGCTCAGACCCTCATGGAGTGCACCAACTGTGCTCAGATCACCCACCCCGAGTGCATCAAGGTGACCAGTCTGTCCGCAACACTGCATGGAAACCCCCCTCGCTGGCTCCTACAAGGGATTTGTTGTTGATTAACTCGGTGCTGTGTATTTCTGTGACATGAGGCTGTTAACAGGTGTGTGTGTGTGTGTGTGTTTGTCAGCTGCCAGGGGAAGGCAGGATCAACAAGGTCCTGCCCAGCTGCTGGGAGTGTCCCAAATGCTACCAGGGAAATGTTTCAGTTTCAGAGGTGAGTTTTTCCTTCCTCTCTCTCTCTCTCCTTCCTCTCTCTCTCTCTCTCCTTCCTCTCTCTCTCTCTCTCCTTCCTCTCTCTCCGTCTGATTGACCACAGTTCATCCACTTTTCAGTAAATCGAAAATAAACAAAAGCAACCACACCTAACCGTCTCCCCCTGCGCCCCCCCCCCAGTCTTCCAGTGATGACGACAGCGTAGCGTCCGTCGGCTCCTTCTCCTCCCGACCCCCCAAGCGGCCCCACCAGGAGGGCAGGGCGGGCGGGGGTCTGCGGGTGGGGCGGCGCGGCCGGCCCCCGCTGAGCTCGCGGCGCATGGCGCCCCCTCCCTCCCAGAGACTGCTACTGCAGCAGCAGCTGAGCCGGAACAGAGCAGGAGCCCTGGAGCTGAGGCTGAAGAAGAGGGTAGGAGAGAGGCGGAGGAGGAGGAGGAGGAGGGGTGGGGGCATCGATGGGCTATTAACCTACGGCCGACTTGTGTTGACTTGAGTAACTTAACTGAATCGCCGTTTCTCTCTGTCGTGCAGATCAAGATGGAGCGCAGCAAAATCCTGCAAGCGGTAAGGATCTGAGCTTCCTTCCAACCCGTGTCTACTGGGTGAAACTAGACTTGGTGTTGTTCCTGTTTGCTGTGTGGTCATCTCCTCCCCTGTCGTCCCTCTGACAGAAACAGGCCTCGTCCCTGGACCCCCGCTCCTCCAAGCTGCTGGCCTCCAGGGGCCTGACCCACCTGCGCTCCCCCTCCGGGATCTCCCGGGGGCGCAGGCTGTCCCGGGGCCGGGGCAGGGGGGCCTGGAGGGGGTCCCCTTACCGCCCCTCCACTTCCCCCGTGGGGGTGTCGCCCCAGCCGGCTCCGAGCCTGCCCCTGGAGGCCAGGGGGGAGACGCGTAGCCGGGGGAGGGGGAGAGGGGTGAGGCTCCGGGGGGGCGGTGCGGGGAGAGGAGGGGGGAGGCACCAGGCGGAGGAGCAGGAGAGCGAGGACTCTAGCAGCAGCAGCAGCAGCAGCAGCGATGAGGAGGAGGAGGAGGAAGAGGAGGGAGAGAGGAGGGAGAACGGACTGAGAGGAGGCGGAAGGAGGGACAAGGAGAACCGACCGCAGAGACTGGGAGGGAGGACAGCCAAAGAAGCGGAAGGGGGAGATGGGGAGGAGAGCGAGGAGGCCAACCAAAACGGAGGCGGGGAGGACGAGGAGGCGGATGGGGACGGAGGAGGAGGACTGCGGTCGGTGGAGCCCCCGGGGGCAATGGCGTCGGGCGACCCCCTGAAGGGGTCCTACGTGACCGTCACGCTCCAGAGGCCGCCGCGGGCCAAGCGCGACCCCTCCGCCATCGTCCCCAAGCTGGAGGCGGCCGTCGTCGCCCCCCGCCCCGTCGCCCCCGGCAACCAGAGCTTCCTCCAGAGCCGCTCCCTCCTCAGGCCTCCCATCAGGAACCACGGCGGCGGCAGCGCCGACCGCCGCGGCCACGCCCACCGCAGAGGCCACGGCCACCGCGAGGACGGCCCGCGGCGAGCAGGGCCCGGCCGGCCGGAGAGGATCAACAACGGAGCGTCGTCCTCCCGCGTCCCCCCTCTCCGCATCCCCCTGCTGGCGCTGCAGGACGGGGGGGGCGAGGGGCGGGAGGCGGGGGGCGAGGCGGGCTGTGAGAGGGAGGTGTGGGTGTCCGTCTTCCGCTACCTGAGCCGAGCCGAGCTCTGCGTCTGCATGGCCGTCTGCAAGAACTGGTACAAGTGGTGAGGACCCTTACAACTGCCCTTCCACACACACACACACACACACACACACACACACACACACAAGAAAGAAAAGGATGTCATATTGTGTGTGTGTGTGCAGGAGCTTGGATAAGAGGCTGTGGATGAGGATCGACCTGAAGAAGAGGCGTGCTGTGAGTCCTCAGGCTCTCACCGGCATCATCGTACGCCAGCCCGTCACCCTGGACCTGTCCTGGACTACCATCTCCAAGAAGCAGCTCACCTGGCTGCTCAACCGCCTGCCAGGTACACACACACACACACACGTGCTCACACACTCCTGGAACCGCTCTTATTTGTTTGTGATCAGATCCACTTCAGCATCTTCTAGTATATTCAGCCCTTGATTGTGTGTGTGTGTGTGTGTCTCAGGGCTGAAGGATCTGGTGGTGTCTGGCTGTTCCTGGTCCTCTATCGCAGCCCTCAGCTCCCCCAGCTGCCCCCTCCTGCGCACCCTGGACCTGCGGTGGGCCGAGGGGGTCCGAGACAGTCAGATCAGGGACCTGCTTAACCCCCCAGGTGAGACCAGGAGTAG
Organism: Osmerus mordax; assembly: GCF_038355195.1. Lineage (NCBI taxonomy): Eukaryota > Metazoa > Chordata > Actinopteri > Osmeriformes > Osmeridae > Osmerus > Osmerus mordax. Next base: position 13,330,989 of record NC_090061.1, read on the forward strand.
AACGGCACTTAGGAATGCTTGGCTGGACCTGATGTTAGTTTCCTCCAGGATCACAATGACTCGTATTGAGAGACTTGTTGCTCTTGTTGGTTAGTTGTAACGGTTTCAAATTCTTGTACCCGCTGTGAAATATTTTACTGTTGATTGTCTTTTCTACAGGTACACTCTTGCACTCTTGTGGGGAGTTTCATGTTGTTCAATTGTAACTTGTTTAACTGCATGCTCTTATGGTTCTTCCCTTTGGCACTTATTTGGTTTTCCACAATGTATGCTTCATGTTTTGGCTGCTCGCAATGTTTGGGTCTATCTCGTTGTTATGATCAGTGACCTATGCTCTTTTGTAAAGCTCTCTCTTGGAAGTCGCTTTGGATAAAAGCGTCTGCTAAATGCATAAATGTAAACGCTTGGTCTTCATGGGTGGCATTCACGTCACTTTAAAGACTCAATTTTTCTCTCCTGACTCCTCTTTCCCTCCCGTCCCTCCCCTAGGCTGTGACAACCGCAGCCAGCTGAGGAACATGCAGTCGTTCCGTCTGTCCGGCCTGGAGATCAGCGACTCCACCCTGCGCATGGTGATCCGCCACATGCCCAAGCTGACCAGGCTGGACCTGTCCCACTGCGGCGGCCTGACCGACCAGTCCATCGACCTGCTGACCGCCGTGGGCTCCTCCACGCGCAACACGCTCGTCGAGCTCAACCTGGGAGGTAAAGGCCAGGGTCATGCTGGGTAATGAAGTTCTGAGGGGACAGGGCAAGGCAAAAGCCACGTAGTAGGTAAAAAATACAAAATGAAAGGGGGGGGGGGGGGGGGGGAGTACAGGAAAAAGCAAGTATATACTTTTTTTTTTAAGCGTACACACACAAATCCAGGTAATTGAATGATGAATCAGCGCAGGAAGTCGTTGCTTAAGACTGCGTGTGGCTTCCCCTCTCCAGGCTGCAGCAGGCTGACGGACGTGTGTCTGCGCTACCTCCGCCGCCTCTCCTGCCTCGCCCTGCTGGACCTGCGCGGCTGCAAGGGCGTGTCCCGCGAGGCCTGCGAGGCCTTCATCTCCGAGCTGTCCGTCAACGCCCTCTACTGCCTATCGGAGGACAAGCTCATCCAGAGGATATCCTAGAACCCGCCTCCTCCGGGGTCGGCCTGGGCTTTGAGTGTGTGTGTGTGTGTGTGCGCGCGTGTCTGTGTGTGTGTGTATGTGGGGGGTGGGGGGGAGGCACAACATCAGGGGGTCTCTGTGTGACAGAGGGAAAGACTGAAGGGGGGGGGGATGCAAGACGGGCTTAAAAGCACCTGTCCTCTCTAAAGGGAGGGGCTGGAACCGGCGGGGTGGGGGGGGCACTGGAGGCACTCGCACACTTTCTGTGTAGTGACGGGAGCAGGGTTTCTTTCTATGTTGTATACATTTATTTTTTGGGGGCCGGGGCGGGGGGGGGGGGGGGAGTACAAACAAGAGACTCAGGAGTTTGGTTTCAGCAGCTGACACTGCAGAAGAGGAGGGGTGTTGTCGTCATGGGGATGAAGGTGATGGATGCAGGGGAGCAGGGGCTGTGATATCGACCGTGAGGACCCCCCCTGTGAGACTGAGGGGCTGGGTATGGGTGTACAGGGACGGTGCGAGAAGGCAATCGACATGGTGATGAGACCACACCCAAATAAGGGCAGGGTTAGGATTTAGGGGTGGAGGGTGGGTGTGTGGGGTTCGAGAGCAAGCTATATGGTGCGATCAAACTACAGTTAGAATCCAGGTGCTATCACTCCCAAACTCCCAAACTGCTTGTCTTTTTTTGTACAGAAATAAATTTAGAACAAAGTGTTGATATTCTAGTCAGCTCTTGAACTTTCTTTGCTACATCCTCTGTTTTCCATGGACAAATGTGAGTCTGTTTTCACAGAAGTTTTTTAAATTGTTAAACGCAATGTAGAGACCTATGATTTTGCTCTAATTTTTCTGGAAATTGAATCTCTGCAATGAGGACTCAAATTTCATTTTCCTTACAAACCCACCCTCTACTCCATTACCTTACAAAAGAATATAAATATATATAAATATATACTTTAGTGTAAATGTTTTCCCCTCTTTTAGACACCAATCCTGTAGCATTGTAATTATTTTCAGGAGCCTTTTTCACTTATGTTTATTGTTTTGTGTTTTTTTCAAGAAAATTAAAAATATATAGAAAATAAAGTGTTTAATGTGTCAAATGTATACTTGTTGTGGGCCTGGATAGGGACTGGGCTAATATTTGCTTTAGAGTATTCTTGTCAATCATACACTTATTTACGTCTTCGTTCTACAGCTTTGTCAATGCATGGAGGATATCATATAACTATTGTTTCGGAACTTAAACAGTGTAGCATAACCTCCCCCATTCCAGCTGTTGGCTAACAATAACCTGGACTTTGAAAATGACGTGAAGAAATAAATATTTGAAGCTACTAGTAGGGTCCAATTGTTCAAGGCTTAACACTGAAAAGCTATTGCGGACTATTTTAATGATTGCATGGCTGAGTTTGGGATGTGACACATCTTGGGTCCATCTGATCAGCTCTCGGTACTGCATCTGCCGCCTCCGCGTCACCGGCACCAAGGCCCGAATCCTTATCACATCGGTCATCGACTCGACCTGGAATTAAAACCGTAATTGGGCCATATCTTACTTAAGATTTTCAACAAACTGAGAAAACTCCAGAGGATGTGATAAGGATTGTCGCATCACCAACTCTGAATGCAGGTCTGCACATAAGACTTGACCACAGACAAGCCATCGCTTTAAAAGGATGGATACGGCTAGATATGCCGTGTTTACCAGCTAGCTAGGTACAGCAGTCTCAGCTAGCCTATCTTTGTAATGGAAACGAAGTGCTAGCATGATGATACAGCTAGCTAACAATGCTGTTTGTTATTAGCCAGTTAGCTGGCTAGCTAGCTACCTTGCTAACCTGGCTTGTGTGTTAAGAGAGGGCTGGCTGCTATCCATTTCAATGGGCACATCCTGGCTTGCTAATTATTTTTGCTAGGACAGGCAGCATACCTGATCGGCACCAGTGGAATTTAATATTGTTGATCTATTGTGGGTACATACTACGACAAGGAATCAGAAAGCGAACGGTACGCTGTGTTGCCATAGCCAGCCTGCACACTACATAGCTAGCTTTATTTAGTTTAACCAACTAGCTAGTCTAGCTAGCTGGCGGTCGGTCGGTCAACAATGGCACAGGAGGCGTTTCCTTTACATTTTTTGGTTTGGAACAATCAGTTTTTGGAGCTTGACCGGGAACTACAGAAAAAAGAGGTATAGTTTTTAATCCACTGCTGAATGCATATTCTGTGTTTGTCCACATTTTGAAATAGTCTTAAGTTTGACAGTTGTGCGTCTCATGCCGCACTTGCGCCCCCCTCGCCTCGGCGTTTTGGTAACGTGTGCGGCGCCTGTTCCCCGCAGGAGGATGTGGAGCGCTTGGACCCACGGGGCCGCACCCCGTTAGAGCTTGCTGTGTGTCTGGGGCACCTGGAGTCAACCCGTGTGCTGCTAAGATACTCCGCAGACCCTACGCACTGCAACGCGCAATGCTGGACAGGTGAGAGGGGACAAAACCCAGTATATGAATAAATGGGGGCGATATTCCTCTGTACATAATTATGGTGCGCAGATGCTAATGGTTTTGAGTAATGCTCTATTGCTTGTTTGGTTGTCTGTGTTCAGTTTTGCAGGAAGCAGTGAGCACTGGAGACCCGGAGCTGGTCCAGTTAGTGCTGCAGTACAGAGACTTTAAACGGGCCACGGAGAGACTGGCTGGCATCCCTGAACTACTTAGCAAACTTAGACAGGTAATATCTTTTTTCAGCGACACTACAAACATAATACACCACCTGCTTTACTCAGTGCTTTACACAAATACATTCACTGTCTATGATATCTGTAGTGCCTCATGTAACTCCCTGTGTTATTACCACACCTGTTATACAACCCCATCATGCCTTCCAGGCCAGAGACTTCTATGTGGAGATGAAGTGGGAGTTCACCAGCTGGGGTGAGTGTTTGGGTACCTGACCCCCCTCCCCCCCCCCCCCCCCCCCTTTACCCTCTGCAGGAATGACCCGAGCCAGGGTGTTGTTAGGTTGACTGTGCTTGATTTCAGCACCACACTGAGGGGACAGCTCCCGTTTACAGTTGTCAGTCATTCTAGCACACGGACGGTACCAATCCTTCATCGGTTGTTGGGATCCAGAGTTTGGCTTTGCTGTGTACACCCCTTCCGGTCTTGTTCCAACACTCACCACCCCCCCCCCCCCCCGCCTCCTCACCTCCCCCCCTCCCCCCCTCTCCCTCTTCCTCCAGTGCCCCTGGTGTCGAAGGTGTGCCCCAGCGATGTATACCGGGTCTGGAAGAGCGGCTCGTGTCTGCGCGTGGACACCACCCTGCTGGGCTTCGAGCACATGACCTGGCTGAAGGGACGGCGCAGCTACATCTTCAAGGGGGAAGGTAAGGGCTATCGTGCTTTCCGCGGTAACGTCTCCACGGTGACGATGTGTCTCTATGGCGACGGGGTAGGATACCCATGCAGGGGTGGTTGTTGACTGCGTGAGTGTGTCTGTGTGTGTGTGTGTGTGTGTGTGTGTAGAGAGCGGCGCCCTGGTGATGGAGGTGGACCATGAGAAGCAGGTGGTGTACACGGAGCCGCTGGCTCTCTCTCCCCGGGACACCCCCTCCCTCCTGGCCGCCATGCAGCCCTCCCAGGAGCACACGGCCCAGAGGCTGACCTCGCCTATCGTCTCCACGCACCTCAACACGGGCAACATCGCCTTCGAGAGGTCTCACACACACACACACATACACACAGCAAACATCCAGCTCTCCTCGCTTCGTACCAACCTCTTGTCCTCTGTCTCCCAGGAACAAGTCTGGTATCTGGGGCTGGCGCTCTGAGAAGAGTGAGCTGGTCAGCGGCTACGAGGCCAAGGTGAGCTAGCGTGCAGAGCTGTGTCCTCCACACCCACCCCAGTCCTGCCTGGTCCTCTGCCCCCCGCCTGCCTCCACACCCACCCCAGTCCTGCCTGGTCCTCTGCCCCCCGCCTGCCTCCACACCCACCCCAGTCCTGCCTGGTCCTCTACCCCCCGCCTGCCTCCACACCCACCCCAGTCCTGCCTGGTCCTCTGCCCCCCGCCTGCCTCCACACCCACCCCAGTCCTGCCTGGTCCTCTGCCCCCCGCCTGCCTCCACACCCACCCCAGTCCTGCCTGGTCCTCTACCCCCGCCTGCCTCCACACCCACCCCAGTCCTGCCTGGTCCTCTGCCCCCCGCCTGCCTCCACACCCACCCCAGTCCTGCCTGGTCCTCTACCCCCGCCTGCCTCCACACCCACCCCAGTCCTGCCTGGTCCTCTACCCCGGCCTGCCTCCACACCCACCCCAGTCCTGCCTGGTCCTCTACCCCCCGCCTGCCCCCACACCCACCCCAGTCCTGCCTGGTCCTCTGCCCCCCGCCTGCCTCCACACCCACCCCAGTCCTGCCTGGTCCTCTACCCCCCGCCTGCCCCCACACCCACCCCAGTCCTGCCTGGTCCTCAACCCCCCGCCTGCCTCCACACCCACCCCAGTCCTGCCTGGTCCTCTACCCCCCGCCTGCCTCCACACCCACCCCAGTCCTGCCTGGTCCTCTACCCCCCGCCTGCCCCCACACCCACCCCAGTCCTGCCTGGTCCTCTGCCCCCCGCCTGCCTCCACACCCACCCCAGTCCTGCCTGGTCCTCTACCCCCCGCCTGCCCCCACACCCACCCCAGTCCTGCCTGGTCCTCAACCCCCCGCCTGCCTCCACACCCACCCCAGTCCTGCCTGGTCCTCTACCCCCCGCCTGCCTCCACACCCACCCCAGTCCTGCCTGGTCCTCTACCCCCCGCCTGCCTCCACACCCACCCCAGTCCTGCCTGGTCCTCTACCCCCCGCCTGCCTCCACACCCACCCCAGTCCTGCCTGGTCCTCTACCCCCCGCCTGCCTCCACACCCACCCCAGTCCTGCCTGGTCCTCTGCCCCCCGCCTGCCTCCACACCCACCCCAGTCCTGCCTGGTCCTCTGCCCCCCGCCTGCCTCCACACCCACCCCAGTCCTGCCTGGTCCTCTACCCCCGCCTGCCTCCACACCCACCCCAGTCCTGCCTGGTCCTCTACCCCGGCCTGCCTCCACACCCACCCCAGTCCTGCCTGGTCCTCTACCCCCCGCCTGCCCCCACACCCACCCCAGTCCTGCCTGGTCCTCTGCCCCCCGCCTGCCTCCACACCCACCCCAGTCCTGCCTGGTCCTCTACCCCCCGCCTGCCCCCACACCCACCCCAGTCCTGCCTGGTCCTCTACCCCCCGCCTGCCTCCACACCCACCCCAGTCCTGCCTGGTCCTCTACCCCCCGCCTGCCTCCACACCCACCCCAGTCCTGCCTGGTCCTCTACCCCCCGCCTGCCTCCACACCCACCCCAGTCCTGCCTGGTCCTCTACCCCCCGCCTGCCTCCACACCCACCCCAGTCCTGCCTGGTCCTCTACCCCCCGCCTGCCTCCACACCCACCCCAGTCCTGCCTGGTCCTCTACCCCCCGCCTGCCTCCACACCCACCCCAGTCCTGTCTGGTCCTCTACCCCCCGCCTGCCTCCACACCCACCCCAGTCCTGCCTGGTCCTCTACCCCCCGCCTGCCTCCACACCCACCCCAGTCCTGCCTGGTCCTCTACCCCCCGCCTGTCTTCCTCACTCACCCTGCCTGCTCTGGGCTCTCTGTGTTCAGGTTTACAGTGCCACCAACGTGGAGCTGGTTACGCGCTCCAGGACAGAGCACCTCTCAGACCAGGACAAGTCAAGGAGCAAGGGTAGGCTCACACACACACACATCTCATCCTTCAAGAGTCTCAGAGGGAGCAATACTACAGCCAGTAGCAAGGATAAAAAACTAAAGATTTTGTGTCTTTTCTTAGCTCTGTTAAGTTAAGTAACGTTCACTTAATCTGTCCTACAGGGGATGTCACACTGTACTGTTACTGATGTCATTTGACACATTTTCCCTCTCAGGGTCCAAGACACCTCTGCAGTCCTTTCTGGGGATAGCGGAGCAACACACTGCTCATAACGGGGTGTGTCACGCACACACACACACACACACACTGTGAACTATTAACTGAATGGAAGAATGATGAATAATTGATTGACTGTGTGTGTGTTTCAGAGTAATGTGTCCCAGTGTGCCAGCCCCCACAACCCCACAGACATCACGGCGGAGGAATACTTCGACCCCGAGTTTAACCTCAACGACCGTGACATCGGACGCCCGGTTGAACTCACTAGCAAAGTCCAGAAGTAGGCCTTCGTCACCGCAGCGACACGCTGGGCAAATTATGTAGCACCTCAAGGCTCACAGGCCCTACTACTGGGTGTGAGCTTTCAGCTCTTTTCCCCTCGGTTCTAAGTCTCCGGCTCTCTCTCTCTCTCCAGGTTCAAGGCCAACCTGTGGTTGAGCGAGGCACACCCTCTCTCATTGGCTGAGCAGGTCACGCCCATCATCGACCTCATGGCCATTTCCAACGCCCACTTTGCCAAGCTGCGTGACTTCATCACCCTGCGCCTGCCTCCTGGGTTCCCCGTCAAGATAGGTGAGGAGGATGGACACACACACACACACACCATATAATGTCCCTTTCACCGTGACCCTTACAATACTGACCCCATATTGTGGTTGGTCGGAGGATGGCATGGGTGGGTTTGTAAGGAAAATCTGAATCGATGTCATTGCTCACAAGCTCTCTTTTTTTCCTCTGTCTGTCCTCTCAGAGATCCCTTTGTTCCACGTGCTGAATGCCAGAGTGACCTTCAGTAACCTGTGTGGTTGCGATGAGCCTGTTAGCTCTGTCACAGTACACACACCAGAGGGCTCCCCTGAGGCTGGTAAGCACACACACACACACACACCATCTCCACAGCAAACTACTCAGCTGCAGTATCACTACTTCAGCGGGAAAAGCCACTGACTCCTCCTTGCCGTCTCACAGGGCAGGCCCCCCCTCCCTTCCACTGCGAGGTGGACCCCTCCGTTTTCGAGCCCCCCCCAGACTACACCACGCTGGGGCCGGGCCGCAGCGAGCCCATGAGGGACGAGGACGACAACCTGCTGCAGTTTGCCATCCAGCAGAGCCTGCTGGACGCAGGCACCGAGAGCGACCAGGTGAGGCCTCCGCTTGAAACCAGACAAACGGACCGGTGGACGGGTCCTAAGGACCTAACCCCTCTCTCTCTCTCTCTCTGCAGGTGACCATCTGGGAGGCTCTGACCAACAGTCGCCCTGTCTCACAGCCTCCACTATATGCGGAAGACTCTCAGCTGGAGAGGTGAGTCCAGAGAGAGAGGGAGGGAGAGGCAGAGTAGTGGACCCCCCCCCCCCCTCACCCCCCAGTTCTGTATAGACCACTGATCTCTGAAGACTTAAGATTCACGTATTGCATATTTCATATCAAAATATACACCTCAATGCTTGCATCTTTAGAGCCGTTATCTATGTCCTGTCTACCTGATAGGGCCATCCAGGAGTCCCTGTCCGTCCCACTAGCTGGTGGAGAGGGCGGGGAAGCGGCAGACCCCGCCCAGCCCTCGTCTGTCTCCCCATTGGACACGGGGGCCAACTCCCCTCCCTCCTACAGCTCAGTGGCTGAGCCGCGGTTGCCAGGGCCGTTCGGCGTGGCGTCCAACTTTGACGAGCAGCTACGTATCGCCATGGAGCTCTCGTGCCGGGAGCAGGAGGAGATGGACAGGTGAGAGGGAGGGATTGTGTTTGCCTGGAGATGGAGCCAGATTCTATTTCTTGTCAGGTTCTACGATTTATAATGTTTCTTAGTTGTCCTTAGTTGCTATGGACACTGTGTGGAGATGCTCTGGTGGCTTGAAGCTAAATGTTGTGTCCTTAATGTCCGACACAGGACGAGGAAGGAAGAGGAGGAGGAGCTAGAGAGGATTCTTCAGCTGTCACTCACAGAGATGTAGCTGTGGGAACAATTGATAAAGGGCTGTCTTTGGGGAACAAATTATTCATTAATTTATTTTCCAATGTAAATGTTTTTTTTGTTTTTTTTTCTTCTTTTCAAAAGTCTTAATGTTAAACGATGAGAGTATGGTATTGTGACCAGTGTGATGGAGGGATACATGGAATGGTTAAGCAGAGAAGAGCTATACCTGGGGTAAAAGAGGGAGAACTCCTTTAACTTTGCCGTCTTATTTTGAGTGAAATAATCCTTCAACTTCTAACCTATAATACAAATGAATGCTAGTAATGAGAACTGAAGATTTAAAAAAAAAATGCTGACATGAAGATAATTATTGAAAAAAATATTTATTATAATGTTTGAAACATTTATGTTGGTTGACTCGTGTGACATGGAAAATAAAATGAAGTTCCTGACTGATTTGTATTGCCAGTCTGTTCCTGTTTGAGATTTGACTGCATATGGAGGATTTTATATTGAGTATGTTGAAACAAGAAAAAACACGTTTCTGCTTTCACAAATGTACAGAAACATAAAAACTAAGTATGTTTTTATTTTTTTCTCATGCTCACTGGTAACAGCACCAAAAAAAAGTAATGAATAGGATTATGTAGCAAAAATACATAAAAATATTTATCCTCTCATCCACCTTAATGTCTCCTTTAACTTAAATAACTGTCCTCATGAGTAAAAAGAAAATCCACAAAGGATTATCTAAACTCGGAATAAAAACTACATCCGTATTTGAACGATCTTGGGGAAGTTGAACTTGTCTTATGAAAAAAATAAACACTCTTCCAAATGCCTTTAACCTTAAAATATCAGTCCGGTATAAAAGTAAACTATTAAACATTCTGTCTGCTTGAACATAAGTATCTCTCTCCCCCGTCTTCAGTTATTTACATCTGACATTTGATTGGCCAGTGTCTAAGTGGGGGGCGTGATTAGAGCAGCCTATGGGGCTGTTCCCTGAAGCTGATGTCACAGAGGAGGGAGAGGTGGTCAGAGGGGTAGTGGTAGGAGGGCAGGCGGTCTGGGCCAACCTGCTCCTCCGAGAGGAGGTCCAGCAGTGACTCCACGCACAAGGCATGATGGGAGTACCAGATGTAGTCCAGTGTGCTGCGGCTCTCCCCAGAAGGGCGGATCTTCCACGTGGTGAAGGCGGGCTCCGCCTGGCCGTCGGCGCTCAGCAGCTTATAGGCCGAGTCCAGGTTCAAGGGGGAGGAGCTGAAGCGGCGGTAAACATCCTCGGTGGGCTCGGAGTTGAAGTCCCCGCACACGATCAGGGCCACGCCCTCTCCCTCGGGCCCCGCCCCGGCCCCGCAGGCGTCCGCTCTGCCCCGAGCCGTGATGGTCCTGAGGTGCTGGAGCAGGTCGGCTCCCTGGGCGCTCCGCAGCCTCTCCCAGCCGCTCCTGGCTTTCAGGTGGGTCACCGCCACGCACAGCCTCCGGCCCGTCGCCCGGCAATGCAGAGTCTGCACGACGGCCACCTGATTGGTGGGCAGCATCATGGCGGACAGGCGCAGGTGGGAGGTGGCGAGGAGGGAGAAGCGGGAGCGCCGGTAGAAGAGGGCGCAGCCGTCCGGCCCGTTGTTCTTCTCCACGTCCAGGCACGGAGACCACGGCTTGGGCATGAAGCTGCCGTGGTAGCCCAGGCTGGCCATGATTGGCTGGAAGGTGTCGTAGTAATGGTCCACTTCCTGGAGACACAGGATGTCGGGCCGGTAGGTAAGGATCTCCTCCAGGATCAGGTACTTCCTCTCAGCCCAGTTCAGGGCCTCCAGAGGGCAGCGCACAAAGCCGTCCTTCCCCTCGCCCAGGGCTGGACAGAGGGAAGCAGGGAGAGGATTGAAGCCATCAGTGTCTCACTACTTGGCAGCATTTTAAGAATATTTAGAATACCTACTTTGACCACCTAGCCTACTCTTTGCTAAAATCCCTAGCCTGCCTTGTGCTGGAATAACTAGCCTACCTCGTACTAGAATACCTAGCCTACCTTGTGCTAGAATAACTAACCTACCTTGCGCTAGAATACCTCACCTACTCTTTTCTACTATAACTGGCCTACGTTGTGGTAGAATACCTAGCATTCCTTGTGCTACTATACCTAGCCTACTTCATCTGAGAATGATAGAATCCCAATCCTACCTTGTGCTAGAATGTTCCACTGCATCACCCGTATGGGTGGGTGTTGGTACTGGCTGTGGTGCTGGTGAGCTGGGGTGCAGGGGAACACCAGGTCCCTGTGTGGCCGGGCTGGCCGCCCCAGCAAGGCCTCCTCACATTCCCTCAGCAGCTGGTCCGGGTTGGCCAGGGCCTCTGGGTCCTGGTCCGGATTCTGGTCTGGGTCCTGGTCCAGGTCTGACTGGGCCAGAGGTGCGCTGCTCAGGGTCTGGGCCAGGGTACCGAACAGCCTGCTGCTACTGCTGCTGCTGCCCATCGGACACACTGGGGAGGACACAAGTACACACACACACACACACATGAACAAAGATACACACGTAATGTACACACATCCAAAATCCATAGGATACATATGGAGAACTCTACTTAAAAACGGCTTGCCTGCACACACACACACACACGCATGCGGATAAACCCATATATGAGAATGCTAATCCTGTTAGGTTCCCTCAGGTCAGGCTTGAGTGACCAGACAGGTCCGACAGGCTGAACTAGCAGCTGTATATGGTGCGGATGCCTCACAAGCCAGAAATCAACCACCCACGTATCACAACATCTACACGGGCTCTGGAACAGTCAATGATATTGACTGACAATATTCACGGACTGATCAAAAATGATCAAATTTCTGTCATCTCACATGAGACCAAAGTAAAAGCTCAACCGAGGTTCTCTCTGACAAACAGTGCTGGGGTGTTGGCTGCAGGCTCCATGAGTCATGCTTCTCCTTCAGAAGCCATTTTGTGTCTATATGTGTGTGTGTCGAAGAGAGAGAGCAAAAACTAAACAAACATCTGCCCTTACCCATCATCTCCATCCTCAGCTGAATTCAGTCTCCACACTTGTCTTGCTGTCTTTTTCTCTTTCAATATCGCCTCTTGCTTCTCACTTCAGTCTGTTCCTCCTGCCCTCTCCCCCCCCCCCCCTCTCTCTCTGTCTGTCAGCACGTGATAACTGCAGTACGTGAGCTGAGTCACAGTATAAGCCAGTCTGAGACCAGCCATGCAGGCGGGAGGGGTAGGTGGAGGGATGGGGGAAAAGATAAGGGCTATTGTTTATGTAAGTCTACGGGTAAAGACATGAATTAGAACCACGCGAGACAGAGGAAGGGGGAGGGGGGGGGGGGGCGGGGGTAGACAAAGACATTGGGAAGCTGAACGAGAGAGACAAGAAGCGAGACCAGGGTACCGGCATGTCACCCAGCTGCTGAGAAGGATGGTTTGAAATGGAGAAGAGAAGAAAGAGAAGAAAGAGATTCCATGTGGGACTGACGTGTATCCTGGGACTTGGATATCAAATTGTGGATGTGCGAGGTTGAACACACACACGCGGCTTCGAACGGATGTCTGCCCTGCGCTCTCCCCTTTTCCCATTCTGTGCTTTTGTCTCTCGGCCCCTCACTTTTCTCGTATAACACACACACACACACACACACACAAACACTTTTACATTGAATGTTACCTAACCCTGCATACTGTATACTTTTTGAGTCACCTGATTATTTGATTTGATGCCAATTTGACCTTTATATCCCATATTTTGTTTTCCAATCATGTTTCTTCCCCAATCAATCTTCATCCGTGTCAGGTACTGCTAGTGAACGTCTTTCAACTGCTGACCTTCTCACGAGAAAGATAGAGAGAGAGACGGAGAGAGATTATGCTGCCACCTACTGGGCCCACAGAGTACTGCAGTGTTGGTATAACAGTTTCAGAGAACGAATGAAGCTGTGAAGAACCACAAGCCCACAGCCCCTCTATCCCCACAACTATCCAATCACATCGCAACGATCCAATCACATCGCAACTATCCAATCACATCGCAACAACGTACACACAAATAACTATGGACTACTGAGGATTCATTTATATGGATAAACAGATAAATAGCCAAACAGTGCCCCAAAAATTCTCCAAAAAGCTATTCGATGTGTGACAAAGGCAGAGAAACTGCGCTACACTGGTGTCAAGGTTTCAATCCTATGGTACCTAGACCATGGCGTTTGCCATCAATGTTGTTTGAGGCCCAATTGAACCACACACAGCCTGAAAAAAAGATGTCAAACGTCTGGATAAACCTTGTCTATGCATGATAATGGCTTGTTTGTGGTGCACATTTGAATATCCCACCGACATGAGCACGAAACATAACATCATGTCACACAGAACGCAACAATGTTTCGTGAATTTCATGTGAAATTCCTTATGAGCACTTCATCATACATTTCAGACTCAAATCTTTTCAAACCCAATAACTTTGACTTTGGCGTGTCGTGCACACAGGCAGTTACTCACGTTGAGCCGTCTTGATGGGAGGAATCTCACACACACAGTCCTCTGCCCCCACCCCAGCCCCCGCCGAACTCACACTCCACACAGAATCCCGCCTCTCATCGTGACTCCACAGAAAGCGCCGGTTCCCCTTTAGTATTTTGGCTTCTCTGTGTTTTTCCCCTCTCTTTGTCTCCCTGCTTCCCTCCGTTTCTCTCCCACTCCCACTCTCTCTCTCTTTGGTGACTCTCCCTCTCTCTCTCTCCCTCTCTCCCTCTGTGGTGACTCTCCCTCTCTCTCTCTCTCCCTCTGTGGTGACTCTCCCTCTCTCTCTCACTCTCTCCCTCTGTGGTGACTCTCCCTCTCCTCTCCCGTTCCCCAGCCAGTGGTTCTGCTCTGAGGGCTAGGGAGGCGACGCTTGTTGAGAGATGTGAATGAATGTTCCTGACTTAACTGATGTGACTGGACAGCTCTCTGCCTTTGTATGTGTGTGTGTGCATGTGCGTGTGAGAGAGAGCAATTGAGTGTGTGTGTGTGTGTGGCAAGGGGATTCTGCCAGCAAGCATTCCTGAATAGGCCAGTGTACCCCCCCCCACCCCACCCACCACTGACACAATAGTTCACTCTAACTGTCCCGTGAGAGTCACACTTTTATGCCCACATGAGGCACTTGTGAACCCACACACACACAAAAGATAATAAAATAAAGATCAAATTGAATTTACAATGCCAGTGTGTCCTGAGTTAATCTGTGCTGTCGAGAGGAGAGATTCCCCAGCCGGGAATGTGATTCAATAAGCTCTTTTAGGCTGCAGCTTGCAGGCAGGGCAGGGCATACAGACAGGCCTTTGCAGATATCCAGCTGCCTCAGATTTTACCACACACGCGCGCGCGTCGGCTGTGTGTTTCCATATACATAAAGGACATGGACCTGTTAGACAAAATAGGCCGAACAAGAACAGAGGGCATGTACTACAGTACTTAACAACACGTGGTCGATCTGGACAGACAGACATCCAGCTGCGCGTTGCTAAATGCTACAGCACACCTGCAGGTTGGAATAAATCATTCAAATGGTCTAATCACTAGGGTTAGGGCTATCTAAACGTCACTTAATATCTTATTGGCTGTACTGGATATAATCAGAATCAGAATTCGGTTTATTCGCCATGTATGTTATACAAACACGGAATTTACTGTGGCAGGGAGGTGCAAAACACTAAACATATACAGATCTTAGGTTAAGTAAAAGTACAAAAGTTTAATTATTTCTAAGAACTAAACAATCTAAGAATAAAACAATTTAAATACAAAATAAAATATATATAAAAATAAGAATAATGAGCAGCGTGAATGGTCAACATAGTGCAATCGGATACTGAGATAAAGTGGCTTATGCATACTGAATTGCCATTAGATGGACTTATACTAGTTAAATAAGTGAATGAATGTCAATATAGACTTCTAAATAGACTAGGCTTACAAAGTGAAACTGTCCTATTAATTTGAGCTAGGTCATTCAGAAATACCTAATCCTTTCCTTGGATTTGTGATTACATCCACTTACAGATCAGATGTCACATGGTACCACTTAGTCAATTAACCAATTAAGCATAAGATGGGAGGGGCATAGGGAAGACACACCCATGTTTGTTTGCAGCAAAAATCCAGCACATTATGTGCTTGTGAATTTTGCGGCAAACTAGTAATGATGATGATGGCTTATAGTGTTGGATAATGAGATGACCATGAGAACATAGGACTATAGGCCTGGGCCTTGTTGACTACGCCCTTTTGGTTGGATGCGGTTCAAAGGCTAGGACTGTGAGTGTGTGTGTGTGTGTGTACGTGAGTGTGTATGTGTGTAAGTGTGTAGGTGTGTGAGTGTGTGTGTGTGTGTGAGAGTGTGTGTGTGAGAGTGTGTGTGTGTGTACGTGACTGTGTGTGTGTGTATGAGTGCGTATGTGTGTGAGTGTGTATGTGTGTGAGTGTGTGAGAGAGTGCGTGTGTGTGTGTGTGTGTGTGTGTGTATGTGTGTGAGTGTGTGCGTGAGAGAGTGTGTGTGAGCTTGAGCGGACAGTCTCTTTATGGAAACTGCTCTATTTAATCTAGTTATGCAACACTAATCCTGTTAGAACCGGTCCCGGTTAATGACCGTAAATCGAGGAAGAAACCGACCCCAGCCTCCCGCCATTAGTTAAATCCTCCAGCGAGAATGAACATACTGTGCAGCTCTAGTGGAGTTTGCAGTAGATAGATACATAGTGGATATACTTCCACACCGGTTGCCCTTCCTTCAGAGGAAAAGCCTAGCTTGTCTTCGAAGAACACAGACGTTCTGATCTGTTTAATGGTTGCTCCTCAGTAGTCAGTAGGATGGTTGGAAGGGGGACTGTAGAGATGGGCATATACTGATGATGGGCTGCTTATCTGCAGCAGCTGTATAGTTTTTGATACCTGTGGTGATGTCATAAAGTACAAAGATCATTGTAAAAGTAGTGTCATAGAGCTGTACATGGCAGATCAATGGATTGATGAACAGGCTCCAGTGTATAGGTATTCAATTGAGTACAGTGAAAGTTACACTACAGACGGGTACAGGCCACGCACACACGCACGTTGTGGCTGAATGCCATGTTCGAAAAATATTTTCTCAAACTGGATATTCTTTGCTGCTTCGTTCCCATTTGGCCAGCAGCCTCTATCACAGGGAAATAACTAAATCTCAATGAATAAGCCACTCTAAAACAGTCAAATAAAAATACCCTGCGATTGTCTTTATGGCCTACCTGGTCTCGAGCTGGCCGATGTGGATGATGACGTAACGTTGGTCTTCACCTGTAGCTTTGGACTGATGCCGTCTCCACAGCCGCTGTGACCTTGTAGAAGACCGGTGACAGAAAGGTTTCTCCGAGGTGGTTCTTTCTTCTTAGTTAGTCTCCGAGAAGTAACACACAACGCTGCCATGTCCCGGTGAAGAAGAATCGAACACCGGCGTGCCGGATACATTCCGTTCTCCGGGTCTGGTACACAAATAAAGAACCTGACAGAAGTTCCAACGTACTAGCTCAGGATACTGATAACTTCGTAGATTAATACAAAATTCAAATTCGTGATATTAATCGACAGTAAATAAATTGTTCTCCAACACATCTGGCTTCCCACGTTTAAGCGAGTAACCGGCATTTACATTAAGACATTTTGTACAGACAGGTGAACTTCCGTTTCTTTAGGGGGAAGCACAGAGAACAATCTTATTCAAAGTCAAAACGTATTAAGTTAGTTTGTACATGATTTGGTCTGTTGTACTATACGCTACAATAAACCAATATAATCAAACAAGAAAACCAATATTCTGGTCTCAAAAGAAATATATAAGGTTGCCATGCCAAAGCCACCCCCCTTTCGACAAGCACATTGGGTTTACCCGTACAGTATGAGTTCCATGCCGTCATGCGGACAGGAAAGGGGCGGGATTATGGGAACGAAGGGTGTGTTTATGCGGCTATGGACTAATCAGACACGAGTGCGCTTGTCGGTCGAACCCATGACGCAAATCACCCCAAACACCGCACGCAATGTACTTTACAAGAACTGTCAGCAGCTTGTGGACACATTTGTCCCTCAAAACAGCTCGACCCCGAAGGCACAAACACAACCCCCAATACAAAGAAAACACATGTAATGAGAAGGTCAATTTGAGCTTTCAACGTTAATAAAGTTTCCCGCTTCGGTGTAAGTTCATACATTTATAGCGTCTTGTTGAAACTTCAGATTGCTTTGCCTTTGGCTTTGCTATTCAATGCCATCGTCAGTATTGGGTTAAGCAGCCTAACGTTATGCAACGTGAAAAATAGGGTCAGGAGTCCCATGGAGGGGTCTGTTCTCTCTAGGTGGATCATTAGTAAATGTTTCACCAACACACAAGTCTGTGCTTCATTTCCTCCCTTCATGCTTCTGGCAACCCTTTGTGTTTTGCAAGCATGTCTGAAAATGTATGCAAGCATTGTTTTTAGTTGCCTGTAAAGCTGCACTGCAGTTGTATGTGTATTTAAGCAATGTACGTTTCCATACTTACATCTGTGTTTCAGTTTATGGTGTGGAGCTGAAGGGTTCTGAATAGTAATGTCTGTCATGGTGAGGTAGACAGGTGGAGCCAAAAGCAGGAAAAACACAGGTAGGCAGGATAAAAGTGTTTACTAAATCAAAAACCAGATACACAAAGGACTACTCACACATGGGGGAAGAAAAAAAGTTAGCAACTGACAGAGAAAGACTGACAGAGGAACCAGACACAGAGAGCAGGATGAACACGCGGAACAACAGCTGAGTGATTGGAACGAGACACAGGTATGCAGCAGGGGCGTAGCCAGAATAATCTTTTTGGGTAGGCCTAGAAAAATATGGATCGGCATCTTTTCAGTTTGTCTTTACTTATTTACTTTGCGATGTGCACCCGGTGCATAATTCTTCTGAGATATTTTCGTTTTTGGGTAGGCCTTAGAACAAATTGGGTAGGCCTGTGCCTACCCAGGCCTACCCGTGGCTACACCTCTGGTGTGCAGGGAACCGGGAACCAGGAACCAGGGGAGAGAGACGAAACGAGGACAGAAATGCTCACACTCAGGGAGACAGAAAACACTAGTGGTACAGCCTTGGCTGTGACGATGCCTGTGACAGCTTTGACAAAAACTAACCAGAGTACTACTTATCTGTTCAGCTCTCAGGGAGTCATCACAGGCTATCTAAGGATGACTGATGCAAGCAGTCTTCGATTTAGTTGCTTTAAACACATCACAAACTCAAATATATTTTCAACTAAAAGATGCTGGACTGACATGGATCTCTTTTCACTTCAATACGTTTTGGATTTCTCAAAATTATGTGAATCTTTATCAAGTTGTTGCATTATGCTATTCAGCAATGATCGTTCTGTTTGTCTTCTAACACTGCGAAAAACCGAACATCAAGTTCTTACTCAATGTACGTTAAAATGTGACAGATGTAACACACTAATAAACATATTATACTGAACTCGGGATGGGACAGATACCGTCCTGAGGATGTGGATAGTTAATATAAATCTTCGGTATACCTACAAAACCTCCCCCTTACTACCTGTCTGCTAAGCCTCCCAACTTGGTCCTCACTATGCCACCTCCATCTCCTCTACCCCCACCACTAATGACTGTATGATTCAAATAAAGATGTAAATCTGAAATGAAATAGGTACATGTGTTTGTATCTGTGTCTCTGTGTAAACTTTTGCGTATTATCTTTTGCTGAGAGGAGTGTGGTGAGTGAAATCAACCCATCAGCAGTCTTATCTTCTTTGTGCAGCTTGAGCCACCATCGAGCATGGTGGTTGTAGTCTTGTCATGACAAAATCCTGCATTCCAGGTCATTCATTGCTAACTTGTGCTGGTTAATATCAACTAATGAGCTTAAAGATATTTCCTAACATTCAAGAATAACTGTGTTAACAGCAAAAAAACATTTAAATCCACAGATGGATATCTGAAACTCATAACACTTCCTTTATAGACTAAAACAGTATCAGTATTTTTTATCAAGACATTATGTGACACCTTTGCTGTTAATGTTGCTAGGTTGTTGCTCAATTCATGTCAAGATATAAGATACCTCAAAATCATAAACCACAAGCTTGCAGGGAACATTTTCGCTTCTGACAAAGCTGGATATCAACCACCCAGAAATGGCTTCAGCCCCAAAACTCATCTTTCTGCTGACTTTTCTCATGCAAAACATCTATGGAGAACAAGAGACCCACAGAGTTGAGTGGGAAGAAGAGACGCATGAAATAAATGTCCTTTCTCTTCCCAAGAATGCAGACTTCTGTTTGGTGTCCAGATCCATGGCTGATGGAGAACTGCTCCTGTGGAACACGTCTGACTCTTCCCCTGTCAACTCTACTCTGCATGGAGAACTGACAGATAGACTCAGAGTGAGGAACATTTCTAAAGACTTATATTTAGAGATCATCCAAGTTTCTCAGTCAGACTCTGGACGTTACAGGATTGAATGCAGGACAGGCAGCAAAATGACATACCAGAAGAACCTCACTCTCACAGTCTGCAATTGGAATTATCTTTCACGCTTTGCTACCGGGACAATTGAGCTTCCATGTGATATTGCAGCAGAAGCAGGCCTCAGCCAAACTATCACCTGGTTCAGGGAAACAGGAGGAACGTGGAGGACAGTGTTTGTGGATGGAAGTGAAACCCTGAACTCAGGGATGAAAGACCTTCAGGGCCGAGTTCAGGTGACACAGAACAACTCTCTTTTGATCTCCAACTTCACTGACATGGACGGCCTCTACGTCTGTGTGTCCCTGGAGGAGCATAAATGTGGCAGTGTGGTGATAGGTTATTCACACCAGCATTACTACTACCTCCGTTCAGAAGGACAGGGGGTCACACTGCCTTGTGTTAGTTTCACTGCTGACCCTGCTGGGACTTTTTGGAGAACACCTTACGGGACAATTAAAGCAGACATTCCATCCAAGAGCCCACCTCAGACCTCCAGCCCCAGGCCCCAGAGAAAAGGGGAGATGTACATGATGGATGGAAGAGAGAACACCAACTACTCCTTGCTCATCCCATCACTGGAACTCAACCACTCAGGATGGTATTCATGCAATACAGATGAAAGCTCTATATCATATAGACTACTGGTCTGCCCAAAGTCTACCCCTCTCACTGTGTTCTTCTCAGAGGGGTCAGAGGTCAGTCTCAGCTGTGACCCAGACTCAGTGGATGCAGGCGTTGTTGTGTGGTTCAGATACACTGATGAACATGTCATACTGGACTCATTAATTGACAGAAATATCACCATGAAGAACTTGGACCGGAGATACAACGCATCTCTCAGTTTCACCTCTGTGACAATCTCCAACCTCTCCCAAGAGGACAGTGGGGAGTACTGGTGTGTGAGATACACAGACAGAGGTAACCATACTTTTACATGTGAATCTTTAGCCAAGACTAACTTAGTCTATCAGGGGAAACCCTCTCTTGGCTCTGTGTTCCGTGCAGTGAGAGATGCAGTGGGGAGCTGTGCTCTCATTGGAACAGTCTGTGCTCTGGTCTCTGTCATTCGGAGGGGGTTGGAAAAGAGACTGGGACTCACTGTAGACCAGGGGTAGGCCCCGACTCAATTAGAAACCCAAAAGTTCCACTAACCAAATTTCCATTCAGTCCAGGGTCCGGAACAATTATGGTTTATTTTTCTGGCCCTTTCCTCAGAGTTCTGGGGGTAATTTTGTTCAAAGTGTCCAAGCTTTGTGTCATAGTGACCATAGCTGCGGGAACATAGGCTATTTAATCAGGGGGGTGCTGCTGGGGGAGGGGGGGTGCTTAATGTCTAATGTTGCGGGTCGTTAGGGACGGACTGGGAGTAAAAATAGGCCCTGGACTTTGATCCAGACCGGCCCACCAGAACCGGCCCCCGTATTCGCCACCACTGCTGCCCTGCTAATGCATGCACATGCTATGTTTGATGTGATGCTAGTTTGTAAGAACGCTAGGATACTTAATGCGAGCGCACGCGAGACAATTTTTTATTTTTTTTGCCTCAAAACAACATTATCAAGCTTTATGTAAAATGAACATAGCCGTTTTCCAATTGATAAAACCTTGTCTAGTGAAGGTGATGTCTTTTTGTCTCTTAATATTTCAGCCCCACCCTTACGTTTCTTAGCCTGGATTTCCATTGTTATTCTTCTCCCGGTGCTCCCGATGGCGAGTCCGCTACTGCGGGGATGGGCTGTGCAGAGGTGGTGAATTTTCAAGTCATATCATTGGAAATTATCGTGCTGTCAGGGGGTGCTACAGCACTCCTAGTTCCCACGGCCATGATAGTGACGTTTCACATTACCACTATTGACAAGGGCAAGCGTCTCATTAAACACATCGGTTTTGTGCTCCCCACCGGCAGCACAAATATATACTTGTCTGAAATTAAGTCTTTTAGGAATCAACTTTTCGCCGGGTTTAGAGCACGCCATGTTTTTCGCTAAGGAAGAAACAGGTACTGTTAGCAAATCGATTAGCCTGCGTTGTGCGAATGACACACACAATCTGACCCACAGAGGTTGCGGCCAACTTTCAGTGAGTGAGTTGTCATGGTGATTACAGTTATTACAGCTCCTGATTGGACCTTTGTATTAGACAAGTAAGATAGAAACCACATTTAGTTGGAACAAAAAGATGTGCCGGTTAAAATGAAACCGCCTGGGTCCGGACCCGGACCGCGGTCCGCCAATTATTGACCCCTGCTCTAGACCCTAATAGAGAGAGAGAGAGATAGAGGGAGAAAGAGAGAGAGAGGGAGAGAGAGACAGGGAGGGTGAACGAGAGAGAGAGGGCCTTATTATGACCCCCATCCTACTATATGGAAGTGATATTTAGGGACCATAATGACCCACAACAAAAAAATTACAAATGGAATGCAGAAAATATGTAGTTGGAGAAACATACATCAGAACACTGTAAATAATGCCAGCAGGGTGTAACTGTGTTTCTTCCGAAAGCACATCCGGTTACAAAAAACAGTCTGATTTACAGTTTTTCTCGATTGGTTACACACATTTTCTGAATGCATACCTCATACTCTCAGAACTCTACACACAAATCAAAAAAACACACACAATGGGCAAAACCCCTCACTTCTCCTGCAAAATTAAACTTTACATTCAAAACAATGTTATTTAATCTCAAAATGGTATTTTGTTTTCAAATGACAAACACAAACCATAATATGAATAGACATTTATAAGAACCATTTGAACACTGATGTGCTCAATGTAAAACACTATGATGAATGGAAAACACTTCTTCTTCATTCATCATAGTGAGTTAGGCCTTTTTCTTTGTTCAGTGTTACACTTACTACAGATAGTACATACATAAGTGTGTTGTAAAATATTTGAGAATATTGTTTTTATACTCAGAACACAGAAATACACGGTAACAAATATATTTTATGTATTTTTCCCAGAAAAACAATGTACACGGTGTACATCCCAACCAACACAAAGTTGCACATACAGTGCTCTACATACAAAACAACAGAATCATTTACTGTATAGTGTACACAGTTACATTATTATTATTTTTCTTTGTATTTGCCGTAATGTTATGGCGTTATTTTCTAGGACCATGTTCATGATTTCAGTTTCCTGTTCAGGAGACAGAAGATGTTCCTGACCACCTTGTGTTGGTAATCTTTCAGTTCTGCCAAACAAATAGTAAAATACTGTAAATACTGTGTAGGAATACAAAGTAGGAATACATTTCCCAAATACTTGAAACATACTTTATTTTTACAGTCCTACAGAACAGTCCACAGGCAATACTGTACTACTGTACTCATTGAGTACTGTATTGATATGCAGTAGGCCTACTGCAATTTTGTAGTGAGAGTAGATTTCTTACCTATTCTCATTTCGGAAAGTCCGGATGATGGATGCTACAGTGTACCTGCTCAAATTTGGCTGTACTCTTTGCCCAGCCTCCTTCATTGTTAGACCATGGTTGACTACATGGTCAACCAAAGCGGCTCGGATCTCATCAGAGATTATGGTCCTTGGCCTTCCTCATCCTTGTCCTCCCCGTCCTCTTACTCTCACTCCTCTGCCTCTGTTTCCAATGTTGGCATCCATTGCTCAAAAACAGAAGATGTCACTTGTTGCCCTTTTATGCTAAAGCTCTGATTGCTAATTGTAAAACTGTGTGACAGGTGTTTGTCCATGCGATGAGTCAGAGTGCGTATTTGAATGGCAGTGTGTTCCTTGTGAAAACAAAAGATTTTCTTCATGAGAATTGTGCCAAATGCAGAGAATTGTGTGTAGTGTTTTGAAAAAGTGTGTTTTAGAACTGCAATTTGAGTGTAAAGCAGGAATTGTGCTTGTAGTTTAGCAGAATTGGTTCATGGGGTTGGTGCATGAGTTACATGTTGTGGTCATTGTGTCTCAAGTACCAGTATTTGTGTGTAAACAATTGAGAAAAACTGTAATATCCACCAGGCTGACCAAAATTCTTTGAATTATTAAGCACTGGTGAGCAACAAGACATCCATAGAGAAGGCTTTCCTAGGACAGCTTGTTTTACTGAACTGGTGGATCTCCATACATTCATAATGAGGTAAAAGGCCAAATTAGAGTTGTTGCAGAAACAAAGAAGTTAATATATAAACCTCCATCCATTGGACAGCCACCATTTTCAATGCCAGAAGGCTTTAGAATGAGAAAATTTTGAAAAATGAGAAAAAGTGTGTGAGAGATACTTTCCTGGAATGGTGAGAAATGTTTCTGTAATTAGTCAAAAAGATATGTTTTGTCTACATAAAAAGAAACGTGTCTGATAAAGTAGTAGAAAGGTTAAGAGTTTTATACATGACAACTATTTTGGAGTCTTGACTTTAGAAAGACCCATTTATTCTGTAATGGTAAATGAGAATAGTTTGTGTGTCTGTGGCTTCCTGTTCTGTTAGAGATGCTGTAGATTTGACAGTCATGTGTTTAGCTGTGCTCCACATCTGATGAAGCATTGCTGGATGTGAAATAGTACAAAGATTTCAATTAATTCTATGTATGATATGTAGATCTGTTATTTCAATAAAACCATTTGAAATTGTTGCTGTGTCAGACATCCATGTTTGTGATTGTGTGGGTTTGTGCATGTGTGATGTGTGCAGTTCAAATTGAAAGTGCTGTAATCAGCACTAGGTGGTACCCTAACACCATTTATGATTCACAGCAAAGAGAAGTGACCTAAAGACAAAGTAAGATTCTCTTTTGCCAAAATAAACAATTTCAGATTATCCCAAGGCCTGTTCCTTAAAGCGAGTTTACCAAATAAGCCAGGCCATTGTCAGGGAAAGTAACTGACATAAGCCTGGCTTATTTGGTAAACTCACTTCATGGAACAGGCCCTAGCTGTAATTTTTTGTTCTCAAGTTAAGCTAGTTATTGATTCTGGTTACCTATACATTATCCTTAAGATGTGTGAATACGGTTACGAACACAATGTCCTATAGCGGACCGTACTTTTGTACAGGATGAGGGAGAGGTGAATGGAACAATGCAGACTTCGGTTCGTAAGAAACTTTATCTTTATTAAGTTGGTACAAAACCGGCAGCCAAGTGCTGTCTCTATACACAAGTCCAAGCCCAACACCCCAATGAGCCCAGTACCAAGAGTCACTATGGTTCCAATCCTGGTGTGGTGAAAGGATGGTGACCACTTAACTTGGAGAGGAAGGACAGGATGGTCTCCAGCAGGCTCCAGCACAGCCGCCGCTCTCTCTTGGGCCTGGCCCAGGGGTTGGTCTCCATCAGCGGCTCCAGGCACGGCTTCAGGGGCCTGCTGATGGGCCACCATTTACATTTACATTTACATTTAGTCATTTAGCAGACGCTCTTATCCAGAGCGACTTACAGTAAGTACAGGGACATTCCCCTGAGGCAAGTAGGGTGAAGTGCCTTGCCCAAGGACACAACGTCAGTTTGCATGACCGGGAATCGAACTGGCAACCTTCGGATTACTAGTCCGACTCCCTCACCGCTCAGCCATCTGACTCCACCATAGGCCGTTGAGGCCACGGCTCCCACAACAAAGGTAGTTGGACTGTGTCTGGTCAAGACTGGAGACAGGATACTGCCAACTGTGGTTGGGGCTTGACGGAAGCCAATCTAGAATCACAACCATAGCTGCAGGGCTTAAGACGGTTCAAATGTACAACATTCTCCTCATTAGTCCCTTTCAATTTATCAGATGTTCTTTCAATAATTACGAATGGGCCTGCATATCGTCATCTCAGCTTAGGGCACTGGCCTCTTCTTCTCCTTTTGTCCCTTACCCAAACCTTCTCCCCTGGTTCGTAATACTGATGAGACACCTTCAAGTCATAAAAAGCTTTCTGAGACTCGGATGCTACCGCTTGATGCCTTTGAATAGCCCCCCCAACCGAGCGCAACTGCTCTCTTAACGTGTACACATCATTTCCTACATCTGGATAAGATTCGTCACCCCTATTCAGCAGGATGTCCACAGGTAATGTAATGTCCTGGCCTGTACACTACTACGGTATGCCATCATGACAAAGGGTAACAATGCATCCCAGTCAGTCTGGTTAGAATTCACAAAACTGGACAACATGGTGGTTAATGTCCTTTTTAGGTGCTCCACTAACCCGTCAGACTGGGGATGGTAGGGGGTAGTACGCGTCTTATGGATTTCAAGAAGCTTCCAGACCTTCTGAGAAAGCTTTGACTCAAAATTGGTCCCTTGATCCGTGTGAATCGAGCGTGGGGCTCCAAACCTCAAAATAAACTCATTCACAAGTAAATTAGCGACTGTGCCCGCCTCCTGGTTTGGCATATGAAAAGCCTCTGACCACTTCGTAAAGTAATCAGCCAGAACCAGTATATACAGGTTGCCATGGGTAGTCACTGGCAAGGGCCCTACAATATCTAACGCCACCCTCTCAAAGGGCCGGGAGGTGGCTAATGTTGCCAAGGGTGCTCTTGGTGTTGGGCCCACGATCTTGTTAGCAGCACAATCATGGCATGCCCTACACCACTCTTTAACATCTTGTCTCCAACCTGGCCAAAAATACCTAGTGCGCACTTTATCAGACATCTTCCCAACCCCCATGCCCCCCTGTTTTGCAGTTGTGTAGGCTGTGGAGGACTAGCGGTACCAGTGACTTAGGTAAAACCTGTTGTGAGCCCACTGTACCCCCTGGATCCACATAAACCAGCTCCCCTCCTTGCAATCAAAGTGACTGCCATACGTCGGATCCTGGCCCCGGGACTTGAGTGAGATCATTTGCCGTAGAACATTGTCCTGTCGTTGTTATTACTTTAGGTCCCACTCTAACCCCTGACCCTCCTGGATATGTAGTGTTGACACCCTCTCAATTCGGCGCGATAAGGCGTCCGCATTACCATGCTGTTTTCCTGATCTATGCTGGATGATATACTGGAAGGACGCTAGTTTCTCTTGCCACCTCGCTACCTGGCCCTCAGGTTCCTTAAAAGTATGCAGCCACTTCAGTGAGTTGTGGTCAGTCCGCAATAGAAACTCGCGCCCCAACAGGTAGTGACGAAAATAATGCACAAATGCCACCACAGCAAGAAGCTCCTTTCGAGTGGTTGCATAATTCCTCTAGCATAAGCCACCACCCTCTCTTCACCTTCCTGGATTTGAGAGAGCACAGCTCCTATACCCGTATCGCTTGCATCTGTATCAAGGATGAATTTCTTTGCGGTATCAGGATAAACCAAAATAGGTGCTGTAATCTATTTCCTTGAGTGTCAAACGTGACTTGGCATGACTCATCCCACTGAAAATCTCTCTTTTTCTCACTGAGAAGTGGATGTGCAACAGAACTGAACCCTTCCACGAACCGCCTGTAATATGAAGCTAACCCCAGAAAGCTCCTCACTTTAGTCACTGTTGTCGGAGTGGGCCACGCCCTTACCATTTCTCCTTTTCCAGGGTCAGTGGCTACACCTTCAGCTGAAATGACATGGCCCAAATATGTCACCCTCTTTGCAAACAGATCACATTTTGATGGTTTAACTTAAAGCTGTGCAGCTACCAGTCTATTTAACACTACCCCTAACCGCTGTACATGTTCCTCAAAAGACCTTACAAACACTATAAAATTAGATAAACAAGACAGGTTATTCGTTGCAAGTGAGCCAAGTCCAGCTCCATAAGTCTCTGAAAGGTACTTGGGGCGTTACACAGGCCAAACGGAAGAACATTCAATTCAAACTGTCCCTGTTTAGTGACAAAAGCATTTTTTTTCTCTGTGACGAGGGTATATCTGAACTTGCCAGTATCCACTGGCCAAGTCAAGGGTAGAGAACCATTTTGCCCCTCCCAAAGCATCAAGGGTGTCATCAATTCTTGGAAGTGGGTAGACATCCTTTACAGCTTCCTATAATCAACACAAAATCGAATACCACCATCCTTCTTCCTAACAATAACTACAGGGGCCGCCCAGGGGCCTTGGGAAGGTCTAATGATTCCATTGGTCTGCATGTTCTCCAAGTGGTCACACCCCAGGCCCAAATTGTCCACTTCACAAATGGTGGTCCATGTACCTAGTACCGTAAGCACACCCCCATTAGCCGCTCTCACCTGACCGTCGTAGGGTTTAAGTTGACTATGGGGACTCATCTCTACCCATGGAAATCTACTTAAGACAGACACTTGCGTGCCAGTATCAACTAACAGTTCACAATCCTGGCCACATATTTTCCCCTCTAAAAACAGTCCTGAACCACCGTTCAGAACAGTGCTCTTTACCCTGGACCTTGATTCACCTGGGGTGGGCATCTGGTCCTTCATGACCACCCGCTGGCGTTTCCTGATACACACGGACAATCCCTGCAGAGCTGTTTATTACACCCACACTCCCAACAAACCCTTGAACTTGTATCTGCTGTTCTCTGGGGAGTGTAGTAGTACTCTGGTTAGAATATAACTACACTAGAGTACTCTGGTTATAAAAAATAAGTGAATTACAGTGCTTGGTGATATCACAACTACACTACAATACTCTGGTTATAACATAACTACACGACAGTACTCTGGATTTAACCTATATGTTTCCGGTACTAACACATTATCCTTGTAACAACATGTAATAAAGATGAACGTTGCCATACTTCCATCTTTGTTTGTGTTTATACTGTGTGGACCTGAAGGGTTCTGAATAATAATGCTAAACAATTCTGCTAACGTTGCTAAAATCAAAACAATGTACATCCAAATGTGACAGATGTAACACACTGATGAACATATTATACTGAACTCAGGATGTGACAGATACCGTCCTGAGGATTCAGATAGTTTATATAAGGCTTCAATATCCTTATAGTACCTCCCCCTTACTACCTGTCTCCACCCCACGTCAGGAAGACCCTGCAGAGGCTAGTGCTCTCATACCTCAGGCCCCTGGCCAGCGCCTTCAAGGGCCTGAGGTGGCTACCAGCCACAGGAAGGTTTAGAGTTTTAACGTGTTTACTTTAGAAATACCTATTTCTCCTCTAATGTTAAATGAGAATAGTTTGTGTGTCTGTTACTTCCTGTTCTGTTAGAGATGCTGTAGATTTGACAGTCGTGTGTGGCTGTGCTCGGCATCTGGTGAAGCATTGCTGGATGTGAAATAGTACAAAGATTTTAATTAATTTTACGAATGATATGTATATCTGTCATTTCAATTAAACCATTTGAAATTGTTGCTGTATTGTTGCAAATAAAGATGTCAATCTGTAAAGAAATAGGTACATGTGAATGTTGTACATGTGTTTGTATCTGTGTCTCTGTGTGAACTTGTGTATATTATCTTTTGCTGAGAGGAGTGTGGTGAGTGAAATCAACCCATCAGCCATTTTATCTTCTTGGTGCAGCATGAGCTACTATCTAGCATGGTGGTTGTAGTCTTGTCATGACAACATCCTTCTTTCCAGGTAATTCATTACTAACCTGGCTGGTTAGTAACAACTAATGAGCTTAAAGATATTTCCTAACATTCAAGAATAACTGTGTTAACAACAACAAAACATTTTAATCCACAGATGGACATCTGAAACACTTCCTGTACAGACTAAAACAATCAGTATCTTTAATGGAAACATTGTGCAACTCCATCCATCCATCCATCCATCATCTTCCGCTTGTCCGGGGGTCGGGTCGTGGGGGCAGCAACCTAAGCAGGGAGGCCCAGACTTTCCTCTCCCCGGCCACTTCCACCAGCTCTTCCTGGGGGACCCCGAGGCGTTCCCAGGCCAGCCGAGAGACATAGTCCCTCCAGCGTGTCCTGGGTCTTCCCCGGGGCCTCTTCCCAGTGGGACGTGCCCAGAACACCTCACCAGGGAGGCGTCCAGGAGGCATCCTTATCAGATGCCCGAGCCACCTCAACTGGCCCCTCTCGACGCGGAGGAGCAGCGGTTCTACTCTGAGCCCCTCCCGGATGACCGAGCTTCTCACCCTATCTCTAAGGGAGAGCCCGGACACCCTGCGGAGAAAACTCATTTCGGCCGCTTGTAATCGCGATCTCGTTCTTTCGGTCACTACCCACAGTTCGTGACCATAGGTGAGGGTAGGAACGTAGATCGACTGGTAAATAGAGAGCTTCGCCTTTCGACTCAGCTCCTTCTTCACCACAATGGACCGATGCAGAGCCCGCATCACTGCGGACGCCGCACCGATCCGCCTGTCGATCTCGCGCTCCATCCTTCCCTCACTCATGAACAAGACCCCGAGATACTTGAACTCCTCCGCTTGGGACAAGATCTCCTCCCCGACCCGGAGATTGCACTCCACCTTTTTCCGGTCGATAACCATGGCCTCAGATTTGGAGGTGCTGATTCCCATCCCAGCCGCTTCGCATTCGGTTGCAAACCGCTCCAGTGAGAGCTGGAGGTCACGGCCCGATGAAGCCAACAGGACCACATCATCTGCAAAAAGCAGCGACCCGATCCTGAGGTCCCCAAACCGGACCCCCTCAACGCCCTGGCTGCGCCTAGAAATTCTGTCCATATAAGTTATGAACAGAATCGGTGACAAAGGGCAGCCCTGGCGGAGTCCAACCCTCACCGGGAACAAGTTCGACTTACTACCGGCAATGCGGACCAAACTCTGGCACCGGTCGTACAGGGACCGAACAGCCCCGATCAGGGAGTCCGGTACCCCGTACTCCCGGAGCACCCCCCACATGAGCCCCCGAGGGACACGGTCGAACGCCTTTTCCAAATCCACAAAACATGTGTAGACTGGTTGGGCGAACTCCCATGCACCCTCCAGAACCCTGCCGAGGGTATAGAGCTGGTCCACAGTTCCACGGCCAGGACGAAAACAGGACATTGCTCCTCCTGAATCCAAGGTTCGACAATCCGACGGACCCTCCTCTCCAGCACCCCTGACATTGTGCAACTCCTTTGCTGTTAATGTTGCTAGGTTGTTGCTCAATTCATGTCAAGATATAAGATACCTCAAAATGATAAACCACAAGCTTGCAAGGAACATTTTCTCTTCTGACAAAGCTGGATAACAGTCGTGTAACATCCATCCAGAAATGGCTTCAGCCCCAAAATTCATCTTTCTGCTGACTTTTCTCATGCAAAACATCTATGGAGAACAAGAGACCCACACAGTTGAGTGGGAAGAAGAGACGTATGAAATAAATGTCCTTTCTCTTCCCAAGAATGCAGACTTCTGTTTGGTGTCCAGATCCATGGCTGATGGAGAACTGCTCCTGTGGAACACGTCTGACTCTTCCCCTGTCAACTCTACTCTGCATGGAGAACTGACAGATAGACTGAGAGTGAGGAACATTTCTAAAGACTTATATTTAGACATCATCCCAGTATTTCAGTCAGACTCTGGACGTTACAGGATTGAATGCAGGACAGGCAGCAAAGTGACATACCAGAACAACTTCACTCTCACAGTCTGCGATTGGACAGTAAGGAGAATGTTTGTTCAAGGGTCAACCGCTGAGCTTCCATGTGATATTGCAGCAGAAGCAGGCCTCAGCCCAACTATCATCTGGTTCAGGTCAACAGGAGGAACGTTCAGGACAGTGTTTGTGGATGGAAGTGAAACCCTGAACTCAGGGATGAAAGACCTTCAGGGCCGAGTTCAGGTGACACAGAACAACATTCTTCTGATCTCCAACTTCACCGACATGGACAGCCTTTTATACACCTGTGTGGCCCTGGAGGAGCAGAAATGTGGCAGTATTGTGAGAGGTTATAAAGACCTGCCGGTTTATAAATTCCGTTTAGAGAAACAGGGGGTCACTCTGCCTTGTTTTAATTTCACTGTTGACCCTGCTGGGACTTTTTGGAGAACACCTTACGGGACAATTAAAGCAGACATTCCATCCAAGAGCCCACCTCAGACCTCCAGCCCCAGGCCCCAGAGAAGAGGGGAGATGTACATGATGGATGGAAGAGAGAACAAAAACTACTCCTTGGTCATCCCATCACTGGAGCTCAACCACTCAGGATTTTATTCATGCAATGTAAACTCTGTATTCCATATACTGCTGGTCTGCCCAGAGTCTACCTCTCTCACTGTGTTCTTCTCAGAAGGGTCAGAGGTCAGTCTCAGCTGTGTCCCTGACTCAGTGGATGGATACGTTGTGTGGGTCAGATACACTGATAAACATATTATACTGGAATCAGAATATCTCAAAATTAAGAACTGGGACGAGAGATACAATGTTTCTCTCAGTTTCACCTTTTTGACGATTTCTAACCTCTCCCAAGAGGACAGTGGGGAGTACTGGTGCTTGAGACACACAAACCTTTGGAATGATACTTTTGCATGTGAATCTTTAGCCAAGACTAACTTAGTCTATCAGGGGAAACCCTCTCTTGGCTCTGTGTTCCTTGCAGTGAGAGATGCAGTGGGGAGCTGTGCTCTCGTTGGAACAGTCTGTGCTGTGGTCACTGTCATTCTGAGGAGCTGGAGAAGAGACCGGGACTCACTGTAGACCCTAAAAGAGAGAGAGAGAGGGAGATAGAGGGAGATAGAGGGAGAGAGAGAGAGAGAGGGAGATAGAGAGAGAAGGGGAGAGAGGGAGATGGAGAGGGAGAGAGAAAGAGGGAGAGAGACAGGGAGGGAAACATCTTAATTCCCAGAAGGCTTTTGAGTGAGAAAGTATGTAAGTTTGGTAATGATACTTTCCTGGAATGGTGAGAAATGTTTCTGTAATTAGAAAATATGTTTTGTCTACATAAAAAGAAACGTGTCTGTTAAAGTTATAGAAATGTTAAGAGTTTTATACATGAAACTATTTTAACGTGTTTATTTTAGAATTTCTCCTTGAATGTTAAATGAGAATAGTTTGTGTCTGTGGCTTCCTGTTCAGTTAGAGATGCTGTAGATTTGACAGTCATGTGTTTGGCTGTGCTCGGCATCTGATGAAGCTTCGCTGGATGTGAAATAGTACAAAGATTTTAATGAATTCTATGTATGCTATGTCGAGCTGTTATTAAACCATTTGAAGTTGTTGGTGTCAGACACCCATGTTTGTGACTGTGTGTTTGTGCATGTGTGGTGTGTGCATTTAAAATTGAAATAGCTGTAGTCAGCACTAGGTGGTACCCTAACACCATTTATGATTCACAGCAAAGAGAAGTGACCTAAAGATACATTAACATTCCGTTTTATCAAAATAAACAATTTCAGATCATCCAGGGGCCTGTTCCTATCTAGTTTACTGAATAAGACAGCCCATTGTCAGGGAAAGTAACTGACATAAGCCTGGCTTATTTGGTGAACTCATTTCATGGAACAGGCCCCAGTCATTTTATGGTTATTGATTCTGGTTACTAACACATTATCCTTAAGATGTGTGACTACGGTTACAAACACAATGTCCCTTAACCTGTTTTACCCTGGTTATATCATAACTGTCTACATCACAATACTTTGGTTATACCATAACTACACTACAGTTCTCAGGTTATACCATAACTATACTACAGTTCTCAGGTTATATCATAACTACACTACATCACCCTGGTTATAACATAACCACACTAAGTCACCCTGGCTATAACATAACTACACTACATTACCCTGGGTGTTTAATTACTACACTACATCACCCTGGTTATGACACAACTACACTACATAACCCTGGTTATGACACAACTACACTACATCATCCTGGTTATATTATAACATAACTACACTACATCACCCTGGTCATATCATAATTACACTACATCACCCTGGTTATGACACAACTACACTACATAACCCTGGTTATGACACAACTACACTACATCACCCTGGTTATATTATAACATAACTACACTACATCACCCTGGTCATATCATAATTACACTACATCACCCTGGTTATGACACAACTACACTACATCACCCTGGTTATGACACAACTACACAACATCACCCTGGTTATATTATAACATAATTACATTACATCACCCTGGTTATGACACAACTACACTATATCACCCTGGTTATGACACAACTACACTACATCACCCTGGTTATATTATAACATAACTACACTACATCACCCTGGTTATATTATAACATAACTACACTACATCACCCTGGTTATATTATAACATAACTACACTACATTACTCTGGTTATAGCATAACTACACTACATCACTGCAACGCAGAGCCAATCCGACAAACCACGGTACCATTTCATACATTTCTCCAACCCCCGACAAGGAAAGGGTCTTCCCCTTGTCCTTATCTGCCAGCAGAGGCTTCAAAGCTTCTGACCCAGCATGGGGTCAGAAAGAGATGCCACACGGCCTCAGTATAAGACAAAGGATTTCTAAGGAAGAACAAACTTTTCTGGATTTACACACATATTCTCAAGGACTACAAGGCTCATGGACACTATTTCAATGACAGTAGTTGATGTGTTTTAATGTGTTTTTCTTATTTACTTAGAATGTGTTTAATTGATGTTTTATTATAACTTCCCTTCAGGAAGAGGTACATTAGTAAATTTTAGATCCAAATAATTGGACCATACTAACAAAACCATTTGTGAATGTTGTGTTGTTATATTTTGAAGTTTAAGCATTCCATGAACATTTGAAATATTGAACTCAAAAGCTACCAACCACTTCACACCTATACGCGAATCTCGGGAGGGAGGGAGCCACCTGACTAGGGAGTCAGGTGGCTGAGGTGTGAGGGAGTCGGGCTAGTAATCCGAAGGTCGCCAGTTCGATTCCCGGTCATGCCAACTGACGTTGTGTCCTTGGGCAAGGCACTTCACCCTACTTGCCTCGGGGGAATGTCCCTGTACTTAATGTAAGTCGCTCTGGATAAGAGCGTCTGCTAAATGACTAAATGTAAATGTAAATCTCAGGATGACGCCCAGGTGGGGAGTAACTGACCAGTACCTGATCAGGAATTCACCTTCACAAGGATACCAACTTTTCCCTTGGGAGTATAAAAACCCCCAACGTACAATCACCCCGCTTGTTCGTAGGAGTTCAACTGAAGTGAACGTGTCATTTCTAACCTATCCCTCTCAACTTGCAAATTCACTGGACTGCCCGAACTTTGACGAGTTTCCTTTGTTCTATTTTGTTGGACATCGACCACTGAACTGTTGACACTACCTTTCTTCAAACCGACCAATGTAACTGTGATATGCTATATTTCTTACTGATGACATTGGCATGTTGTGATTTAATTTGTTTAGGTTTGATTTACATACAAATGATTTAACCTAATTCTCGTTAGGATTGGTTATCATAGCATAGACTGTCCACCATTGTTCGGAAGAAGCCTATATCTCTCTCACTCTCTCTCTCTCTCTCTCTCTCTCTCTCTCTCTCTCTCTCTCTCCTTTCCCCTCCCCACGCGCTCTGCACTAAACCATTGTGTTTTGCGGCCACTTCCCCACCATAGTATAGGCTAGGCCTACTGTATTGTTCCACTCAACTAACCCATAACCTTTCTAGTATCTGTTCATTAGATTAAATGTTCTTAAATAAATCATTGTGTATAAATACTCGCGTTATCCCTCACGTTATCTGATCTTCTCTACTTTCATAGAATTCATTACTTTAGGATTAGACTGATTATTACGAAGGCTACAAAAAAAACAAGGTTCTATAAGGTTTCCTAAGCCCCTTTAACCAAATTCTGAGGTGGTGTCCCGTTAACTAAATACTTTATTATAGATTAAGTATTTCTAATCTTAAACTGGGAAACCCCGCTACATCACCCTGGGTATATCAATGTTACTACGTTACAGTTCTCTGGTTATGTCATAACTAGATTACTGTGCTTTGGTTATAAAATAACTATATAACAGTGCACTTGTTAATTCATAACTACACTACAGTAACCTGGTTATATTATTCAACAACAACGACCACTCTAATCTACATGTTTCTACATGAGGAATAAGACCACAGCATCCAAGCTGCCCTGCCACCTCAGCATCACCTCCAGCTGCCTCAGCATCACCTCCAGCCGCCTCAGCATCACCTCCAGCTGCCTCAGCATCACCTCCAGCTGCCTCAGCATCACCTCCAGCTGCCTCAGCATCACCTCCAGCTGCCTCAGCATCACCTCCAGCTGCCTCAGCGTCACCTCTAGCCGCCTCAGCATCACATCCAGCTGCCTCAGCATCACCTCCAGCTGCCTCAGCATCACCTCCAGCTGCCTCAGCATCACATACAGCTGCCTCAGCATCACCTCTAGCCGCCTCAGCATCACCTCCAGCTGCCTCAGCATCACCTCCAGCTGCTTGGTGGTGGGGAGGGCCTGCGGCTGCACGTCCCAGGTCGTGGCAGGTCAACATGCAGCCACGCAAAGGGCACCCAGACACATGAGTGGGTCTGTGGGACTTCTCTATCGATCAGACCTTCCTTACTGCTAACTACTGCAGCCCTCCTAACCCCTCAGCCCCTCTCCTTCCTTCTCTCTTTTTAGCACCGTCTTTTATAACTGGCTCTCTCTTTTCGTCTTGCATTCCATGTCCCTCTCCTTCTTTGTTTCTCTCTCTCGCTCCCTCTCTCCCTCTTTCTCCCTCTCCCTTAATTTCTTTCTCTCACAGACGTTTCTCTCTCCGAACAGGGTTATTTTTCTTCTTCTCTCCCCTTGATGAGTCTGATGTGTTCAGATAGATAGACTGTATTTCTTTTACACATGTAGATAAAGTGGTGGGAACAAGGTGTGAGATTCAGGGATGAATATCAAATTGTGTGTGTGAAAAAAGGTGTGTGTGTCCAGAAGACATGTTGGCTACTCTGTGTGTGTCTCTTGGTCTGCACCTGATTTGAACTCAAACCATCTAGCATGTTGTACTTAGTCCTTTAGTCCATCAGTCCTCTCTCTCTCTCTCTCTCTCTCTCTCTCTCTCTCTCTCTCTCTCTCTCTCTCTCTCGCTCTCTCTCTCTCTTTCTCTCTCTCTCTCTCTTTCTCCCCCTCGCTCTCTCTCTCTTTCTCTCTCTTATACTCACTCACTCACTCACTCACTCACTCACTCACTCACTCACTCACTCACTCACTCACTCACTACCTTTCCCCCCCACTCTCTCTCTCCCCCCCCCACTCTCTCTCTTACCTCTCTGGCTATCTCTTTCTTTGTCTTTCCCTCTTCATCCTCTCCCTTTCTTCTCCGTTGAGGTACAGTTTTTCTCGATTGCTAACACACAAAAATGGTATGTGTAAGCCATCCCCACAAAACCATTTTGCCAAATCCCAGCAGAAAGACCATGTACCCCAGTCTTTAAACACAATTTACCCTTTTTGACACATTTCTCAGGTTCATTCACACTTCTTTGCAAAAGTCTAAACACACCTCTTACTTTAAGACACAATTATCACCATTATGTCATTCAGAAAACACTGCCATTTGATAAGTAAACCCAAAACAGCGCAATTCAAACACCCTTAACAACCAATTATCCATGTGTAAGCACTAACAAGCAAATATACTCAACAAGCAATCAGGGGTTTGGAATGAATACAAAGGTAAGCTCATCTGTACTTTGAAATCATGGATGCAAATATCAGAAGAAAAGGAATAATTGTCCAAATGAGAGGAGGTGGACAAGGGAGAGGAAGAGGCAGAGGAAGAGGAAGAAGAACAACAATCTCAAATGAGATCCATGCCACACTATGACAGAAATCCCTATGACAGAACAACCTTCTCCAAGCCATGGAAGAAGCTTGTGGGGACATTGCTCTTGAGTCTTGTCAGGGATGGCTCAAGCATTCAGGGGCATTTTCCCTGCTGTTTGGCTAGAGAAAACATTGCCTGTGATGTTGAGGAAAATCTTTGGCCTGACCCTGGTCAGAGATAGGATGCTGACCCACAATGAACAGTACTGTACTCAAGCTCTGTTACCCAGGCAACAATTATTTGTTTATTTCCTTGTTTTCTTAGCCTTTGTTCCCCAAATTACAATTTACAGCAATACATTTGTGTTGTTGACTAACAGTACTACTATTTGTATACTGTGACCACTACAGTAACAATAGCTCAAAATGCAATTGCTGTATAATGTAAATAGAAAATAAACAGCCTGTAAGAAGGACAATTGCAGTAATTGTGAGTTTTATGACATCATGTCAAACTCATGAGGTGGAACATATCTAAAATTCAGGGACACGTTATAGTCAATGGTTCTTGAAAAGCTTTTTATAATAGTGTTTTCAATTCCTCCCAGCAGTGTCTAAAAGGTATTCAGAAGGTTGAATTTATTTGAGGGCTTTGTGTGTATTTTGAATGCAAAGTTAGGTTTATACGACAGATAATATGGTTTTGACTACTGTGTTTGATTTTGGGTCAAAAGCCAAGGGTTTGGCCAAAACAGTGTAAGTATGAAGATGTGTGTTTAGAGTTTGGAGAAAACACAGTACACATTCAAGAAATGTGTCTAAGCAATTGAGAAAAACTGTAAGTCGAGGTAAAAGCATGTAAACACATTCCACCTTATGAATTGAACGTGCGAAAGCAACGCTTTG
The DNA here is from genome assembly GCF_038355195.1 of Osmerus mordax. NCBI lineage: Eukaryota > Metazoa > Chordata > Actinopteri > Osmeriformes > Osmeridae > Osmerus > Osmerus mordax. Next base: position 13,368,995 of record NC_090061.1, read on the forward strand.
TTCCTCCGTTACTGGGTTTGCTTGTCATCCCTTTATGCAAACTGGTGTTGTGAGCCTGCTATTAGACTCCTCTTTCTGGTCCATTATAATAACAACAAAACATTTTAATCCACAGATGGACAACAGAAACTCATAACACTTTTCCTTTAATCAATCACAATATTTAGTGCTCAATGGGGATATTTAACTGTTATTGCCAAAAACAAGTAAAAACAAAGAGATAACTAGAGAGGATACAATTTCTGGGGAAATTGTAGGGTGTGCTTGCTTGCGTCGGTTGCACAGGGGTCTGTATATTTTATATAAAAATGCATCGGGCCTACTTATTATTTATAAAGATTACATAGATTTAAAAGCATCTTTTTTTTGCTGCTCATTTACAACTCAAAATACGAGTGAAGTGTCGAATGAAATATGATGTCTTCTCATTTCCCCTGCAAGAGGCAGCTGACAGGCTGAATCAAAACGAATACATTTGGCAGACCGGTGTAAAAATTGACCTAATCTCTATGACTTAAACGTCCTTTTAAGTTGTCCCTTCTCGTGATATTTTCAGGCATTTAGCCTACTCATATTGCATTCATTCATTAATAAAGAACCCCCTTTGAAGATTATTCTAAGACTTTACCGGCAGAAGATAGAATCGCGATTCAAACAGTACCATCTGCTAACTGAAAATATGCCTCCAAAAACGTAAATAAGCTTGACATTTATTTAGTGGAAAATCGCTCATTCATAAAAAGCTCACTGGTAGCGATCATTGTCAGTAACAACGCAAAATGCGATATAGCCCTGTGTGGAGAAGCTGCCCTGGTAAATTCTACTACTACAGTACAGTACTAGACTGCTGTGTTCGTCTTGGTAGCGATTGCGTTGGTTGAATTCGATTTAACGTTCCGTTGTACGGTTTAGGCTGAAATTAATTATTTTCATGAACAGATTGACAAAGTTTAGGCTGTGGCAATGAAGTTCAGGTTCGTAGTCAGATTATTTCAACTATTGAAAGACTTTTGGGTAAGGGGAGTGCCGAACATGTTCTGTCACCGTTTGACTTGAACAGCTGAGGAGTTTTTGTTAGCTACTCACACTAGTGTCTCGGGTAGGCTACAGCGTTGCAGTGAGCTACACTGGTTTGAAACCACAGGTAATGGTAATTTCACCAACAAATCGTTTACTAATGTCAGAATAAATCATATAACGAAAATGTATATGTGAGGAATGTTTATTTTAACGATTGAAAACAGATACATCATAGACCACTGTAGTATGTGTTGCCCGGGCAACACAGGCTAATGTCATGATGCTAATACTTCAGTGAAATAGTAGACTACTGTTTCCGAAAGTAGATGTACTTCCTTAATAATATCAGCTTATATTGTACATTACACATCACAATTGTGTGTCATATCACAAAGTAAAATGAGTAAATAGTTATCACCCTGGCCTCTTTTCTTGTGGCGTTTCTGCAGCTGCCTTGCAGTAAAGCTATAGTTAGCCTAGTAAAGAATGTATAATACATTACAACACATATTCTAGAACTGTAATCACCAGCTGCATATCAGGCACGACACTAACTATGATCCCAGTTATTAATATGTGTGGCATTTTAATCACTGAATGCATCACGGGCACTGTGCACGAGTGAATATAACAACAGGATTTATGAAGGAGGCATGTCTTAAAGAATATATTGTGCTTATTAAAGTTATGAACTTAGAAGTGTGCCCAGGCTTAAACATTGGGTCTCACACTGAGTGTGGGAAGCAGGCTGTTCTTTGTGTCTCTATCTTTTCAGTTTCAGAAACAACCTTGGATCTGGGTGGAGATGGCACCCGAGCAGGTGGGACGCGGAGGCAAGAACAACTCCCTGATGCACGAGAGAACAAGCTCAACCCTCTTTTCATCTTTCTGTTTTAAAAGCACTGTATAAATATATGCTGGGGAGGGAAAGATAGCCAGTTGGACTTCGTGAACCAGCCCAAACTCTGTTGCGGGTAGGGAAACGTAGACAGCCCCAGAGCTCTGTACTTGTTGATTTCCAACTGCTGCATTAAAGCTGAGATTATCGGACCTCTGTGACTCCAGACCACTCTTTCTAGAACACAGATTTGTGTCATAGAATACCATCATTACTTATTGGAATAGACACAAAGAATTAGAATCCTTCAACTGGTGACCCCGACGCTGAAAAGAGGGAGTCCAGAGGGTTCCGGCCCGACCGACGGATCGGGGGAGAGACCCATACACCGGTGCGAGGAGACAGACGTAATCGTCAGAGGCCTCAACATAAAAAAAGGTAAGCAGACACCTGTTAATTCAAAGTACTGCTATTCGGAACTGAGAACCAAATTTAGACGATTACTATGTTTCATCGTACCTAGTCAAACCAACAGTGGTGGGAAATCAACCGTTTTTGTGTTTTGTCTTGTCCAAGGGGAGGTTAGAGTCCTCTCCAGGGGTTAGAGTCCCTAAATTCGTTGTCTTGTCCAAGGGGAGGTTAGAGTCCTCTCCAGGGGTTAGAGTCCCTAAATTCGTTGTCTTGTCCAAGGGGAGGTTAGAGTCCTCTCCAGGGGTTAGAGTCCCTAAACTCGTTGTCTTGTCCAAGGGGAGGTTAGAGTCCTCTCCAGGGGTTAGAGTCCCTAAATTCGTTGTCTTGTCCAAGGGGAGGTTAGAGTCCTCTCCAGGGGTTAGAGTCCCTAAATTCGTTGTCTTGTCCAAGGGGAGGTTAGAGTCCTCTCCAGGGGTTAGAGTCCCTAAACTCGTTGTCCTTGTCCAAGGGGCGGTTAGAGTCCTCTCCAGGGGTTAGAGTCCCTAAATTCGTTGTCTTGTCCAAGGGGAGGTTAGAGTCCTCTCCAGGGGTTAGAGTCCCTAAACTCGTTGTCCTTGTCCAAGGGGAGGTTAGAGTCCTCTCCAGGGGTTAGAGTCCCTAAACTCGTTGTCTTGTCCAAGGGGAGGTTAGAGTCCTCTCCAGGGGTTAGAGTCCCTAAATTCGTTGTCTTGTCCAAGGGGAGGTTAGAGTCCTCTCCAGGGGTTAGAGTCCCTAAATTCGTTGTCTTGTCCAAGGGGAGGTTAGAGTCCTCTCCAGGGGTTAGAGTCCCTAAACTCGTTGTCCTTGTCCAAGGGGCGGTTAGAGTCCTCTCCAGGGGTTAGAGTCCCTAAATTCGTTGTCTTGTCCAAGGGGAGGTTAGAGTCCTCTCCAGGGGTTAGAGTCCCTAAACTCGTTGTCCTTGTCCAAGGGGAGGTTAGAGTCCTCTCCAGGGGTTAGAGTCCCTAAACTCGTTGTCCTTGTCCAAGGGGAGGTTAGAGTCCTCTCCAGGGGTTAGAGTCCCTAAATTCGTTGTCTTGTCCAAGGGGAGGTTAGAGTCCTCTCCAGGGGTTAGAGTCCCTAAACTCGTTGTCCTTGTCCAAGGGGAGGTTAGAGTCCTCTCCAGGGGTTAGAGTCCCTAAACTCGTTGTCTTGTCCAAGGGGAGGTTAGAGTCCTCTCCAGGGGTTAGAGTCCCTAAATTCGTTGTCTTGTCCAAGGGGAGGTTAGAGTCCTCTCCAGGGGTTAGAGTCCCTAAACTCGTTGTCCTTGTCCAAGGGGAGGTTAGAGTCCTCTCCAGGGGTTAGAGTCCCTAAATTCGTTGTCTTGTCCAAGGGGAGGTTAGAGTCCTCTCCAGGGGTTAGAGTCCCTAAACTCGTTGTCCTTGTCCAAGGGGAGGTTAGAGTCCTCTCCAGGGGTTAGAGTCCCTAAACTCGTTGTCTTGTCCAAAGGGAGGTTAGAGTCCTCTCCAGGGGTTAGAGTCCCTAAATTCGTTGTCTTGTCCAAGGGGAGGTTAGAGTCCTCTCCAGGGGTTAGAGTCCCTAAACTTGTGGTCTTGTCCAAGGGGAGGTTAGAGTCCTCTCCAGGGGTTAGAGTCCCTAAACTCGTTGTCTTTGTCCAGAGGGAGGTTAGAGTCCTCTCCAAGGGTTAGAATCCCTGAACACTGTCTATTTGTGTGGAGTCAGATTGAGTTTAATAAAAATAGAGAGGAGTGTGGTGTGTTTTTTCCTTTGACCAAGAAGTTAAAGAAATCCCGAGGAGAGTTGGAGAAAGGTGGGGGCTAAAAGAGTCAGTTACGTCGAGATCTTACAAAGGTTATCCCAGAGGGTATACCCCTGGTTTATAAATAGGTTCTAATACAATTGGAAGAGTTATACTAGAGCAAAATTAAGTGAATAGACGGTAAACGCTAAACAGCTGTGTTGGTCAAAGAATGGTTTGAGGAAATGTATGTGAAAAATTATGAGGAAGCAATTGGAAAGTTACATAAAGGATTGGTTTAGAGAGGATCATGGAAGGTTATGAAATAAAACAAGAACGTTTTGTGGATGTGAAGAGATGATTGGTTTAAACACTGATGTTTTGAAGAGGAAACTACGAATATACTTTGAAGGTATATGGGATAACATTTTAAGTCAAAATAGTAAAATCTAGGGTTTTTAAGAGTTTTGATAAAGGTATTAGATGTAATTTGGTTAAAAATGAGAAAGAGAAAATAAATAAATGTACTTTTATTTGGAGTTTAATTATAATTTGGTTTTAAGTTTTATTTGAGAGTTTTATCAGAGCCTGGCATACTGTTTGGGATAAACAGTTAGGCTGTGATAATGTTGTATTATGAAGAGGGTTATTATAACATTCAGTTCTGAAATAATTTGGGAAGACTCATCAAGTCTGATAAATTGTGGTTATGATGGTTTGAGCTAATTGGCTCGTTTTGAACTGCAGCAAAACGAGTTATGAAGTTCTACCTATCTGACCTTTATAGAAAATATAGTTGGGAAAAATGTTTGGTTAATAGCTACATTAAGCACATTATTTGGTTTATATTTCATTTAAGAAGCATACGGATTCTGGTTTGGCATAATGAAAATTGCTTTGATCATATCTTTGATAAAAAGAGCTGTGATTTGGTAAAATAGAGAATCTAAAACAATATTGGTCTTAAACTTAACTGTTTTAAAAGACAGAAAAGGTTTTTTGGAGTGAAAGAAATTAGACTAACAGTTGATTTTCTAAAGAAGGGAACAAAGAAACAGATTGTAATTTCTAGGCATGAATAATAGGAGTTGAATATCAAATGATGATGTATGGTCTTATTAGATGCTGTTACATGTGTTGGCTCAACAATAAGAAAACTGAAGGGTCAATACTGCCTGGTAATTATAGATACAGTATGTTTACTATGTGAATTGAAGTCTTTCCCAGTCCTATACCAGATGCATAACACCATTTGAATTGATTTATTGGAGATCATATGTAATACCACAACTTAAACTTTTCACATAGCATGATGAAGAGGCGAATCAAATGGTTAACCAATTTTATAAAAAATGCTAACTAGAAAAGAGATGTCTTCTGCTAAATTCTGTTCCAGGTGAAGCAGTAAACCAAAGAGTGGAGGAGTCAAACGAGGAGATTGGGTATTGATTAAAGTTATCAATGAAAGGAGGGATCTTATGAAATCTTTAAAATATCCTGTCTAATTTCTGGTTTTTCTATTTGTTTCGAATTTATTTTATTTTATTACAATTCTAAAAGCTTGGCTGAAGTTGTATGTATGTGGTGAAGGGGGCCTGTGAGCATGTCCAGGTCTGCCGTGGATACATGGATGTCGAATGTCCACTCTGTGGAGTGACGGTGGGTTTTCCCCTATAACATCATTAGGGTTTTCCCACTGTGTCCAGTGTGTCCTCACCACTTGGCCATAACGCTGCATAGTCTCATCATTATTGTTGATTTGTATGCCAACATTGTGTAATCAGTAATGGGATATTTTTTTATTTGTGTTTGTTGTCACACCCTAAAAGGGTGTGAAAGGAGGGATTTATTTGAACTTTAAAAATATCCACTTTAAATCCTTAAATGGATTCTTGATTTCAATATCTGTGTTTAATAATTGGTGTTCGACTGTTCGCATCTCATTTGACTCAGTTACTGCTTGATCATGGATCATGGGAGATAAGGTGATGCTGGGACTGTAACTCTTTTCTGCTTCAGGACGAGTCAGACCGGCGGGTCTGACTACCTAACCCCTGTTCTAAGGCCCCATTCCCCTGGAGACCCTGCCCCATCTGCCCCTATGCCTCATCAGACCTATAAGTGGTCTGCCCCCCCCTTCCCCTTGAAGACCCTGTCCCACCTGCCCCAATACATCATCAGATGTTCGGGAAAGCCTGTTGTACATTTATCCCCAATAATACTGCCCCGGATGGATCGGTGACTAGGGCCTTAGAAGGCTTGCGTACATTATCTAAAGAAATGCACGACAATTCGGGAATTCAGAATCCCCTCAACGATTGGCTAAATAACACTTTTGGTCGTTGGAAGACTATGATTGTCTCTGTCTTTCTCTCCATATTTGGTATGTTGTGCATGTTTGCTCTGTGTGGGTGTTGTTGTATCCCATGTATCAGGTCCCTGTGTAACAGGATCATTGTCTCGGCTGTGGAGAACCCGACGAAGGGGTTCCAAATGCCGTTGCTGGGGCTGGCTGACCAGGACGAGGAGGCGGTGGTTGGTCCGGGCTATGTTGATTGATCTCTGGTGTTTTCAGAGATCAAAAGAGGGATTAAAGAATGTATAATACATTACAACACATATTCTAGAACTGTAATCACCAGCTGCATATCAGGCACGACACTAACTATGATCCCAGTTATTAATATGTGTGGCATTTTAATCACTGAATGCATCACGGGCACTGTGCACGAGTGAATATAACAACAGGATTTATGAAGGAGGCATGTCTTAAAGAATATATTGTGCTTATTAAAGTTATGAACTTAGAAGTGTGCCCAGGCTTAAACATTGGGTCTCACACTGAGTGTGGGAAGCAGGCTGTTCTTTGTGTCTCTATCTTTTCAGTTTCAGAAACAACCTTGGATCTGGGTGGAGATGGCACCCGAGCAGGTGGGACGCGGAGGCAAGAACAACTCCCTGATGCACGAGAGAACAAGCTCAACCCTCTTTTCATCTTTCTGTTTTAAAAGCACTGTATAAATATATGCTGGGGAGGGAAAGATAGCCAGTTGGACTTCGTGAACCAGCCCAAACTCTGTTGCGGGTAGGGAAACGTAGACAGCCCCAGAGCTCTGTACTTGTTGATTTCCAACTGCTGCATTAAAGCTGAGATTATCGGACCTCTGTGACTCCAGACCACTCTTTCTAGAACACAGATTTGTGTCATAGAATACCATCATTACTTATTGGAATAGACACAAAGAATTAGAATCCTTCACTAGCTATCCCCCAAGTTAACAGATGCGAAACGAATGTTCTGCCAAAGGTAGTCACGCGTGTTTTCGTGACATTATTGCAGACCGGTGTAAAAATTGACCTAATCTCTATGACTTAAACGTCATTTTAAGTTTTTCCCTTCTCATGATATTTTCAGGCATTTAGCCTACTCATATTGCATTCATTCATGAATAAACAACCCCTTTGAAGATTATTCTACGACGTTACCCGGCAGTAGAAGATGGAATCGCGATTCAAACGGTACCATCTGCTAACTGAAAATATGCCCCCCAAAACGTAAATAAGCTTGACATTTATTTAGTGGAAAATTGCTCATTCATAAAAAGCTCACTGGTAGCGATCATTGTCAGTAACAACGCAAAATGCGATATAGCCCTGTGTGGAGAAGCTGCCCCGGTAAATTGTACTACTACGGTACAGTACTAGACTACTGCTGTGTTCGTTTTGGTAGAGATTGCGTTGGTTGAATTGGATTTAACGTTCAGTTGTACGGTTTAGGCTGAAATTAATTATTTTCATGAACAGATTGACAACGTTTAGGCTGTGGCAATGAAGTTCAGGTTAGTAGTTAGATAGACTTTTGATTTAAGTAAGGGGAGTGCAGAACATTTTCTGTCCCCGTTTGACTTCCTAAACAGCTGTGTACTGTAGCTAGAGGTTTTTGTAGTGTGTCTCGCGTAAGCTACAGCGTTGCAGTGAGCTACACTGGTTTGAAACCACAGGTAATGGTAATTTCACCAACAAATCGTTTTCTAATGTCAGAATAAATCCTACAACGAAATTGTATATGTGAGGAATGTTTATTTTAAGGATTGAAAACAGATAACGCTACATCATAGACCACTGTAGTATGTGTTGCCCGGGAAACACAGGCTAATGTCATGATGCTAATACTTCAGTGAAATAGTAGACTACTGTTTCCGAAAGTAGATGTACTTCCTTAATAATATCAGCTTATATTGTACATTACACATCACAATTGTGTGTCATATCACAAAGTAAAATGAGTAAATAGTTATCACCCTGGCCTCTTTTCTTGTGGCGTTTCTGCAGCTGCCTTGCAGTAAAGCTATAGTTAGCCTAGCTATCCCCCAAGTTAACAGATGCTAAACGAATGTTCTGGCAAAGGTAGTCACGCGTGTTTTCGTGACGTTAGTGACGCAGTTACGTTAGTAACTTCAGTGACTGTGGTTAGCAAATTAGCCACCGTTAGCTTCACTTTTCGCCACAAAAACTTAACTGAAGCTTAAACCATGCAACGGAACGTAAATTCCAATAGAAGCAACTCAATCGCTACCAAGACGAAACGTTTGACACCTACGTTGTCTATGTAGGCCAAATATTGACTGAGTTTTAGGGGGGCAAAAAAAAAAAGAGAGAACAAAGGGGTTGTGCTCTCGCCGAAGGCTTGAGCACACCCAATAATATATATGTGAGAGAACAAAGGTTGTGCTCTCGCCGAAGGCTTGAGCACACCCAATTAATTTTATTATTATATTAGAAATATATATATATTCAATGATGATGGTTTATATAATATATAATATATAATATCATTTTATATGAGTTTTTGCCTATTTTTACCTACCCCTGTCAGTCAGGGAGACCCTTGGAATTGTCCTAAATCCCCCCCCCCCCCTATAGGGCGCCCCTGGTTGCTCAATTCATGTCAAGATATAAGATACCTCAAAATGATAAACCACAAGCTTGTAGGGAACATTTTCACTTCTGACAAAGCTGGATAACAAACACCCAGAAATGGCTTCAGACCCAAAATTAATCTTTCTGCTGACTTTTCTCATGCAAAACATCTATGGAGAACAAGAGACCCACAGAGTTGAGTGGGAAGAAGAGACGTATGAAATAAATGTCCTTTCTCTTCCCAAGAATGCAGACTTCTGTTTGGTGTCCAGATCCATGGCTGATGGAGAACTGCTCCTGTGGAACACGTCTGACTCTTCCCCTGTCAACTCTACTCTGCATGGAGAACTGACAGATAGACTGAGAGTGAGGAACATTTCTAAAGACTTATATTTATACATCATCCCAGTATCTCAGTCAGACTCTGGACGTTACAGGATTGAATGCAGGACAGGCAGCAAAGTGACAAACCAGAACAACTTCACTCTGACAGTGTGACAGTGTCTGAGAGAATGTTTGTTAATGGCACAACCGCTGAGCTTCCATGTGATATTGCTGCAGAAGCAGGCCTCAGCCCAACTATCACCTGCTTCAGGGAAACAGGAGGAACGTGGAGGACAGTGTTTGTGGATGGGAGTGAAACTCTGAACTCAGGGATGAAAGACATTCAGGGCCGAGTTCAGGTGACACAGAACAACTCTCTTCTGATCTCCAACTTCACCGACATGGACGGCTTCTACGTCTGTGTGGCCCTGGAGGAGCAGAAATGTGGCGGTGTTGTCTACGGTCATACAGACCTGCCGTTTTTTTATTTCCGTTTAGAGAAACAGGAGATCACACTGCCTTGTGTTAGTTTCACTGTTGACCCTGATGTGATATCCAATACGGTGACCAAAATTCTTTATTAATAATTCTTTATTAATCTTTATTTAATATTAAGCACTGGTGAGCAACACGACATCCGTAGAGAAGGCTTTCCTAGGACAGCTTGTTTTACTGAACTGGTGGATCTCCATACATTCATAATGAGGTAAAAGGCCAAATTAGAGTTGTTGCAGAAACAAAGAAGTTAACATATAAACCTCCATCCATTGGACAGCGACCATTTTCAATCCCAGAAGGCTTTTGAGAGAGAAAATATGTAAGTCTGTGAGAGATACTTTCCTGGAATGGTGAGAAATGTTTCTGTGATTAGAAAATATATATTTTGTCTACATAATAAGAAACATGTGTGTCTGATGAAGTAGTAGAAAGGTTAAGAGTTTTATACATGATAACTATTTTGAAGTGTTGACTTTAGAAAGACCCATTTATTCTGTAATGGTAAATGAGAATAGTTTGTGTGTCTGTGGCTTCCTGTTCTGTAAGAAATGCTGTAGATTTGACAGTCATGTGTTTAGCTGTGCTCAGCATCTGGTGAGGCATTGGTGGACGTGAAATATTACAAAGATTTTAATGAATTACATCTATCATATGTAGATCTGTTATTTCAAATAAACCCTTTTAAATTGTTGCTGTGTCATACACCAATTGTTTGTGATTGTGTGGGTTTGTGCATGTGTGATGTGTGCAGTTCCAATTGAAAGTGCTGTAGTCAGCACTAGGTGGTACCCTAACACCATTTATGATTCACAGCAAAGAAAAGTGACCTAAAGATACATTAACATTCCCTTTTACCAAAATAAACTATTTCAAATTATCCCGGGGCCTGTTCCTTAAATCTAGTTTACCGAATAAGACAGTCTATTGTCAGGGAAAGTAACTGACATAAGCCTGGCTTAATTGGTAAACTCACTTCATGGAACAGGCCCCAGCTGTCAAGTTTAGTTCTCAAGTTGAGCTGGTTATTGATTCTTGTTACAAACACATTATCCCTAAGATGTGTGACTACGGTTACCAACACAACGTCCCTTAACCTGCTTTACCCTGGTTATATCATAACTACATCACAGTACAATGGTTATACCATAACCACACTACAGTTCTCAGGTTATATCATAACTACACCACATCACCCTGGTTATAACATAACTACACCACATCACCCTGGTTATAACTACACCACATCACCCTGGTTATAACATAACTACACCACATTACCCTGGTTGTTTAATAACTGCACTACATTACCCTGGTTATAACATAACTACACTACATCATCATGTTTGTAACATAACTACACTACATCAACCTGGTTACATCAATGTGACTACGTTACAGTTCTCTGGGGATATCATAACTAGATCACAGTGCTTTGGTTGTAACATAACAGTGCAGTTGTTAATTCATAACTACACTAGTAATCTAGTTGTTTCATGACTACACTACAGTCCGCCTGGTGGTGGGGAGGGCCTGCGACACGCCCCAGGTCGTGGCAGGTTACCACGCAGCCTTTCAAAGGGCCGACAGACACATGCGTGGGTCTGTGGGACTTCTCTATCGATCGATCAGACCTTCCTCTCGCTGGCAGGCCGTGGGGCTGCCATCGACCAGGCCTCTCAGCCGAGCGGAGGTGTCGAGTGAAGGAAGGTGCTGCCTGAGGGAGTGGAAGAGATGGGAGGGGAGACAGGAGGGTGGGAGGTTGGGGGGTGGGGGTTGGGGGGGGCGGTGGTGGTCTTCTTCCCTGCTGTCCTGTACTGTGGCCTGACGGGCTGACAGGGAGACTGCTGGGGTCTCCAGGGACGAGGAATAACCTCTGAACAGTGTGTGTGTGTGGGGGGAGTGAGACTGTTGTGAGATGTTCCTCACTTTTAGCCACTGCAGCCCCTCCTAACCCCTCAGCCCCTCTCGTTCCTGCTCTCTTCCTCTATCTCTCTTTTATAACTGGCTCTCTCTCTTCGTCTTGCAATCCATGTCCCTCTCGTTCTTTGTTTCTCTCTCTCCCTCTCCCCTCTCTCTCCCTCTTTCTCCCTCTCTCACCCCACTCCCCCCCTCTCTCCCCCTCACCCTGCTTCCCTTGTGTTGAACGGTAACAGGACGACCCTGAGTAGTCTGGGATATGTAGTTCACCGGAGCTCCAGCGAGGAGGTGAAAAGTTGTCACCGTGACAAAGCAGACGTTCTCTCTCTCTCTACAGTTTTTTTTCTTCTCTCCCTTTAATGAGTCTGATGTGTTCCGCTTGACATCCAACCACGGAAGGCCGAGCACTCTAAAAAGCCTTGACGGAACCCACAGGGGACAACCCCCTCGCTTTCTCTTTCCTCCTGCTTCTTTATCCTCTCACCCATTTCTTCTTCTTCTCTTCCACCGCCACCCCCCCGTCCTCCCCGTCCTCCTCCCCTCCGTCGCACACCCTCCTCCCCCACCTCTCTCTCTCCCCTCCTACTCCTCTCACTCAGATTGACTTTGGACTCGAGCGCGTGCAGGCGCTGACCTGACTCGACCTGGCACTGTCCTCGTATCTTCACCCCTCGTTTCGGGTTCCGTCACTCTCTCCCTCTCTCCCTCTCTCCCTCTCTCTTTCTCTCTCTCTCTCTCTCTCTCTCTCTCTCTCTCTCTCTCTCTCTCTCTCTCTCTCTCTCTCTCTCCCTCTCTCTTTCTCTCTTTCTCTCT